>NC_050738.1:11919317-12074139 GCF_014529535.1 Bradysia coprophila | reverse complement strand
CTATTTACGATAACCCTCAGCGGTAAGGCAATAGAAGCACCATCGTGGCAAACCCAGGTGAATAAATCGAATTTGGTCGAGGTATTGACTAACTCGAGTGTAACATTTGCCAGTTGTGATTATGAAAACGAAGATTTGTACCAAATAATTGCAAGTGTAATGAGGATGTTAGGTTTCATTGAGGAGCACATCGATGACGTTGCTGTACTCGATGCGGCGTTTGGAACACGAGTATTGGAATGTAAGCCATTTTTGGCAGGCTGAAATAGTGGTAATAATCGAAATTCATTTCGGGTTCTGCAGCTCAGATGCGTCTTTTCCAACTTGGACATCCTGAGTTACCGCAGTCTTTCCTGGGCGCATTACAGTTCATACAAAATTGGAGTAAGCAGCTGAGTGAGATGATTATCCAGAAATTGCTGTCAATGGAAATTCCAAGAGCAGAAAGAGATCGTAAGGCTCTGTTTTCCCTTTAAAAAAAACTACTCCGTTTTGCCTCCGTTTAGTTAAACCACGCCTCTTTCTATTGCTTAAAGTGTAAACTGAGAGAAAACGGAGTGCTTTTTTCGTAAGTGGAAATCAAGACTAAGCTCATACAACGAACAGTGAATGATGGTTCATAGTGAATGACGCTTCACAGTGAATTACGATAAGGTAGATATTCTGGGTTTCTTTATTTCACAGATATGTTGAGGAATTTGTATTGGGTTAATGATACCGAACTGTGGGATAGTCCAAGGATAGGGAACTGGCGATCAGATTTTGAATCGAAAATGATTCTTCTCAGTAGCGAGACGATAGACAGCATACTGTCGAAAGGGCTATTGATGTCGGAAGAAACATGGGACAACTGTATTGCCGATGTTTTTGAAGAATGTGCGGTGACCGATGACTGTGCCGAATTGTTTATGGAAAAAATTGGTTCTTTATATCCACTGACTCATCAGATTTTTTACCATTACTTTGCTCAAAAGGTTAGTGTGGAACAGAGACGTGTTCTTTTGTCTGTGTTCTAGTTCTTAAAGTAGAAAATTTTGCTGTCATCAATCAGAAAAATTGCTTAACTAACGAGCACTTCAAAAAGAAGATGGGAAATAGATCTCCAGGAGAATTGATGCATCGAATGTGCAATAAAGTATGGCAAGAGGCTCATGCTATCCAAGTAGCTGACTTTCCAATTATGTACAGAGATTTACTAACAGAACAGGGTATGAATTCATCCAAATGTTTCTATTTACAGCGATCTCTATCAACGCACTTCAAGCACGAGTTGAACTGTAAAAAAATCTGGATTTTTTTTATACTACTCTAATTGGCAGCTGTCACTCGAAGAACTTTTGCTTGAAGTGCGTTGTCTCTGCCTAAAATGACAATTTTATTTCTAAATCTCTTATTTCTCTGATTTTTACCACGTCTCTCATTAGTCATCATAAACGAGATTTAGAATAAAACGGCCATTTTAGATGCCGGTCACTGGTATACAAAATAAAATCTTTGCTTTCAGTGACCGTATGTTCACTGCTTGGATACACTCAGTTCCTAAAAGTTTCCTGGCTGAAGAGATTGCTATCCTGGCAGGGCGAAACTGGCTGCTATAGTGATGATCCTTCCATACTGACAACGTCACACAGAAACTCTAAAGAAAATAAACAGTCGAGAAGCTCCAACACCTTACACAGAGTAAAAAGATCCGACAACAAAATTCAAATGGGATCAGAAAAATGTTCCGTACATTTTACAAGTGTAGCCTTATCGGCGATGGCAATGCATGTTCGGTATCTCGGTGATACATGCTTGAGACATTATTAAAATTAATTATTAAAAACAAATACTTCGAATGATTAATTCTAGATATTGAAGGCAATGAGAGCCTTTAGCGTATCGAAAACAAAAATATGGAACCCAGGTTGTAGGTGAATTTGAGTGCAGCGTCATATTTCAATTGGTGTACCACTGGTTGCTAGGAATCTCGCGCCGCGTCATTCACAATAATTCACATTTTGACACATTTTGTATAAGGAAGATGTCACTTTGTGAGTTATTGTGAATGACGCGGCGCGAGATTCCCTAACACCGTACCACTAATGACTTCGATAGAATTGATAGAATGTGGTTATTATTTATCCTATGACGACATCGAAAATAAGAGGGGAGAAAAGACCTACACCATATCGTAATCGACATTTTCTATTGACACATTTACCGCTATCAAATCGACTCATTTACAAGTTGGTTTGATTGATTAAACGTTCAAAAGCTATAACGAAACACTGATTCAAAGAAAGAATCGCTATGCGAAAGTCTCACCGACTTGGATATGGTACTAGTCTCACCAATTAGTACCTACCAATCTTTATTTTCAGGTGGACAAAGTCTAAACCAAGGCTGTAAACTTTGGGGCGAGATGACATTCAAATCGAGTCTTTTACTTGCTAGTCCGATAGCAGAGATGTACAAAACATGTGTATCACAAATTATCGTCATCAACCCATGGACAAAAAGAATACTTTAGAAAGATAAAGAAACTGAAAACGATAATCGGGATGTATGAATTAATTAGGAAGACAAAAATCAGGAATCCAATAATCAGTAGACAAAAAACAGGAAACATTATTCAGGAAACACAAATCAGGAAAAATTAATCAGGAACTCCACTTATTAGGAAGCATTAAGCATTAAGAAAACCATGAATCAGAAATTGTAATGAGTTTCGGGACAAAATAAATTTCGGACAAAATATCCACATCAAAGTTTAATAAGGACGTGCAAGGGGGGATACTCCCCCCTTAACCCCCCTTTGCGGGGGCTGCCGCCCCTCGACCCCGCTTTTTTATTTTTTTAAATTCTTCACGGCCTGCGGCGCTACATCATCTGTAAAAAACATAATATTACTGGCGTGCGCAATATTGTACTTATGTATATGAAGTGAATTCCAGTACAATCGAGTCATAATTTATTTGTCTTCCAATTACAATCGAACTGAACTTACTCGATATATTCTCATATGCTCAATGAGCATTGGTCATATGCTCGACTATTCCCGGATATAGTCGATGTACTCGAATAAAGCAGACGACGTCCTCTAATATAGTCGATGTCCTCAAATATAGTCGACGTTCTCGAATATAGTCGATGTCACGTAATATAGTCGACATCCTCGACTGTAGTCGATGTCCTCTAATATAGTCGATATCCTCGAATATAATCGGTGTCCTCGGATTTAGTCGACATCCTCGAATATAGTCGACTTCATTGAATATAGAAGATGTTCTCGAAGATAGTCGATGTCCTCAAATATAGTCAATATATTTGTAGATGTCATCTAATATTGTCGATGTACTCGAATATAGTCGATGTCTTCTAATAAAGACGATGTACTCGAATGTAGTCGATATCCTCGAATATAGTCGACATCATCGAATGGCGAGTTATTGGTGAGAGTCTATTCAACTCTCATGGAAAAAAAAAACTAATTTTTTGTAACTTGTTTTATGTTTTCCCAATTTCACATTTTCCCAATATTTGGTTTCGTAAATATTTTTCCTAATTTACGTTTCCTAAAAATTTTTCCTGATTTTTGGTATTCTGAATTAAAATTTTCCTGATTAATGAGTAATACCCGATAATCGACAGTTCATCCTTGCCCTTGTCCTTGCATTTGTCCCTAACATCAAGAGCCTCTTGACAAGAGGACAGAATTTTTTCCATTCGTCGCTGATTCTCATCGTTTTCTATTTTATAATCAAGAGTTTATAGCAAGATGACAGTCTATACCCTTTGTCTAAACCCCTGCTGCTATTAAGACCATACTCAGTACATTTTATCGAAGGTTATCAAAGTTGAAATACTTTTGTTGTTTTAACCGCGCTTAATTTGAGACTCGGTAAAAATGGTAGAGATTCATGATAACATTAAACGCATTCAATCCTGTTTGATAAAAATTCAGCGCGATCTGTCACCACTGTCACATAAAATTACGTGAATTCGGAAATAAAATTCAAGGCTCGTGAAAAATAAACACTCCGCGTTTGTGATGCACTTACCAAGATAATAAAGTTCCGCGCCGAAAACGGCAAACAAAAAACAAATTCATGTAAAAGTCGGGTCTTTCGACAAACTTTTGGTTGAAAAGTAATTTCATTGTGAAAATAAAAGGACTCGCACGTTTCGCGTTTGACAGACGAAGTGCAAATTATTATCGCAGATTTTCGTCGTGAAAATAAAAGGAACCTCACGATTAGTGTTTGGAAAACGAAGCGAAAATTAAAATCGCCTAAGTTCCAGTGTTTTTCACTATTTTCATTTGCGAACAATAGAATGCCGCTGATGTCCCTGTTTCAGATGAATTTTCGAGCGTTTCTGGTTCTTGCATCAAAAATATGGACATGCATTTGTTACACGTTCACCAGGCAGGTGAGAGCTTATCAACCTGTCAAGTACGACATATTTCCGTTATCGCCGGTGTCACGTCATCGACTCAGCTTGGTCCAGCGCAAAACGTTGGTACTCGATCTGGATGAGACACTTATCCATTCACATCATGACGCAATGCCCAGGAACAATGTCAAGCCTGGCACACCGCACGACTTTACGGTGAAAGTGACGATCGACAGACATCCTGTGCGATTTTTCGTTCACAAACGACCTCATGTGGACTACTTTCTTAGTGTGGTATCGCAATGGTACGATCTGGTCGTATTTACCGCAAGTATGGAAATTTATGGTGCTGCTGTTTCTGATAAACTAGACGCCGGTAGAAATATACTGCACAGAAGATATTATCGTCAGCACTGCACTCCCGACTTTTCATCATACACCAAAGACCTAACGGCCATCAATAACGACTTAAATAATATTTTCATCATAGACAATTCACCGAACGCGTACCGCTGTTTTCCGAACAATGCTATCCCAATAAAATCGTGGTTTTCGGATCCTATGGATATAGCACTATTATCCTTGCTGCCGCTGCTAGATGCGCTTCGATTCACAAATGACGTGAGATCGGTGTTGTCAAGGAATTTGCATTTTCATCGTTTATGGTAGCAGAATAACGCACATCTATACCACTAGTGGTGCTGTGTGACGTAGATCGATTTATTTTCAATTTTAGTTTTTACATTTAATCGTTAAAATCAAATTAATTTATTGAAAATTTTGTAATTATTGAATTTAAAAATTGAAAAAGAAGAAGAAGAAAATGTCAAAATGGACAAACCATACAAAATGTATAATGCCACCGGGCACCTACTATGCGGTACCGTCTTATCAATTATATCTAGAAATAAAAACTCATCGAAATCACAATAATTTTTTTTTTTGAAAATCCTTCGTTTTGTTCGTACCACATATACTGAGATGGTAAGTATTCATCGGGAAAAAGCTACATTGCCGCGAAAAGTTATTAAAAAAGGGCTCATATTACTTGACCTATAATTTTATTTCAGACTCGGTAAGTAAATATGGCAAGTATTCATAATATCATCAAACGCATTACATTCTTTTGATAGTGGAGAATTCGTGACGAAAATAAACGAAGTAAACCAATACATACACACACACATTTAGATGCAAACATTATCTGAACCTTGAACATTATAATGTCATTTAATAACACGAGAAGCCGTCGTGTGTTTCCCAGCCAGAAATGGAAAAATGTTGGATACTGCCAATCTGTAGCCAAAAATATTTAAAAATGACATCGCCACATTATCTCTAGAGTCAAAGAGAAGCTCATCAATCGAATTTATGTCTGGCTCTATTACTATTTTTACGCCTCATTAGAAACCATAACTATAAATTTGAGGGTAGGTACTCAACGGTATCAGAAAATGTATGAAATTCGTGATAGTTTGTGTAACCACAGTAAAAGGTTTGTATACTTATTTATGATACCTTGTGCCCGTTGTACATATTCATACCTTCTTTCATACATATTTTCGCCGATTGATGCTAAAATGACGGCTGGGACACCGTTTCGACAGATAGAGGTAGCATGTCGACCATTTCTGTAAAAATTGAACCGTATGCGACCAGCTGTCTGAAAACTACATAACGACAGATTTTTTTAAATACTTTCAGCATCACCAATTTTAATTAATAATATAAATTGCTAACATGATCCTTGTAGATTGAACGTAAGACAATTTATCTGTAAATCAGATTCAGTATTCGTACACAATTTCCGAATTGAAAAAATGCAATTTTTGAGAACAATTTTTGAACGCGTATACCTCAGATAATATACAAAACTAGCTTGCAAATAAATTCTTTTACGTTATTGACACCAATGCAAACGTATTTCCATATTCGGTTTCTCGAATCATCGTAGTCAAAAATTAATTATTTTGTAAACAACCGACCAATTTTGGAAAAAGTCAGCCATTATTGACATTTCATTCGTTATATGGAAAAGGACCAGATCAAAAAGACGCCCCAGCCGTCATCTTAGCATCTCCCTGTATTTTAGTTGGTCTGGTACGTTGAAGAGATAAACAAAACGCTCATACATCTTCTGTCATTTCTTCGCTTTGTTCAGAGGCACATATACATAGATCATCTTCAAGGCCGTTTGAGCCAAAGTATATAAACCTTGAAGGTAACGCAAATCCGCAATAACACACGGACCCCTACTTACGGGTGAATATAGTTTTTATAATGTTGGACACAAGTCAAATTCACTTTGTTAGGTTGCATTACATGCCAAAACTCAATACTAAACAACACACTTCCAACAACATTCCAAGGTTACGTCTGAAAGTACCGTATCTTGAAGATGATCTATAATACTAGGCTTAAGACTTAACGGTTCACCGCGGCGAGTTCATCCATTGTACTGAAATTAAATCTGACAGTTACTATAGAAATATCACATTACAAGGGCCGAATAGGAACACATTATCAGGAGTTGTTACTGCGAACACAGGACACACGCATATGAATGACGGCTGGGCTACATGTGAGAGAATAAGTCCAGTTTTCACCGACTTTTGATAGAATTCCATCTCATCATATGCGCGTTCTACCTCGTAGAGTATGAACTGCCATTATAACAGATTGTGGATTTGAGCACTATTTCACAGGAATCTCAATGATTGACGCTGTCGGCAAGTCGGTCACTTCTGTCACTTCATCGAACAATATTTTCATGGACAATGTGATCGAAAATTTAATTTCCTAACAAATGACTTTGATTTTTAAATTTCGTATCTCAAAAGACCAACTCGAAGGCAGTGCCATCGCTGATTTTTGCGGTAGTGACGATAACAATTTCCACAATCTACTTCTCCGGCTATATCTAGATTCTGAGATATCACGATGGCTAAACATTGTATTTTATTCGTTGGTAACCATTTTTCAGAGCGTAGGGTTATATATATATTACTCAGATTCACATTTAAGTTGTACGCAATGGTTACATGCTTCTGCACCGCAAGGCGTTTATTTCATCAATGAAGCATTTTTTTCGGTGCCTTCGACTTTTCGACTTTTCCGTCCTTGTGACGAAAATTCATATTTCAATAAGATTAACGTACCTTTTATTGATACCCATGACAATCTTAAAATAGATCAAATCGAACATCTCTTTATATTAGTGTTATCGTTCTCAGTAACTGCCATTCTAAATACTTTCAACTTTCATAACCCACCATAACTGATGCGGCCCTGCACATCAACTGACACGAATGACAATCAACAATTTTTCGACTATGACAAGGTGACAGCTCAGCGTAGTGGCTCATACAAACCTCACAAGCCGCCGGAGAGCAACATCGCCATTTTAAAAGAAATTAAAAGAAACTAGTTGTGTGTATCAGCGGACGTAAAAACGTATTTTTGGGCAGATTAATTTTATTTTTCGTTTTGTATTAACAAACTGTATATACGACAAACCAGCTTGCAACCATGGAAAAGGAACTCGTATGGTAAGTTCAGCATTTATAGCGAAATAGGTGAATGGCTGTGGCTGTGACATTTTTCATCCTTTTATCGAGTATTTACAACAGAAAATTGTTTGTTTGAAGTAAAATGTGGAGCGTCGATGCTGAGCCTCAGCACGGTTAAATTTTTCAACAAATAAATTGTGAATTGACGAAGTGAAAAAATCTAACCTTAACGCGTCACCATTATCCCGCTTAATGGAATGTCATTCGCTTAATGGCAGTCGATAATATTCTTGTTGTGTGTTATTTGTTTAGTGGCAACAGGAAGGCGTTTGATAAACTATCTTTTTCACCAGAAATTCAATGGTGTTCGATTCAAACATTGAGAATTGTTTTATTTTCCATAAAACGATGCCGAATCGAGGTGGGGCACATTGACGTAAAAGCGACTCTTCAAAATAAATTTTACTTCGAACGTTCACGTTTATTGACGCTGGTTATTGAGCTGTCATAATTTTTGCGTTTTTCGTTTTTAATTTAGGGCTAAAATGAGGGGATTTCCGCCATGGCCAGGAAAAATCTGCACGCCAAAACCGAACTTGACCAAAAATGCTTCAAAGCCCAAAGGTGGTCAATCTTGCAAATGGATATTTTTCTTTGGATCAAAGAATTAGTAAGAAATGCCGAATGAAAAATAGAAGCGCGTCGATTCTAACCAGATTTTTGTTCCTCTAAATTTACAGCAGTTGGATTGAGGACAACAATCTCAAACCGTATGTGGAGCATCGTGACTCAATTGTAAAAACAATAAAAAACAATCCGCTAAAAGAAGCCGTAAAACGGATCGATGAGTACCTGAGCGATCCTGAGGTAACGCGAAAAACGTTTATTGTCTTGACAGTGAGTTTGAACTGATTTTTTTCCGTCACAGAAATACAAAGCAAACGCAGATTTGCCTTCGGAACAGGAGGATGAGGATACAAACACAACTTTTGACCAACTACGCGAGAGTGACGAAAGTTCCGAGCTTCAAACAACAACACCGACCGTTCCAAAGTCTGCACCGAAAAAGACGTCTGCGAAAAAGAAAGCGGTACGTTCATCACCCCCACTCAAATTCAGATTTGAAAAGAAGGTTAATCATTTTACCAAATTTATTCAGTCATTTTGCAAAGAGTGACTTAGCTATTAACGAACGTGGTTGCATGTCGTATAGGGCTCTAACTTTAAATTAATTCTAAATTGATACAGGAGCTACTCAGGCTCAGGTAGTCCAGCGATATTGCTTGTATGAGCTGCAGAAATGTAGTAGTGCTCATTGAACCGTTGGACGAACTGAGTTTGATAATAGAGGAAAAGACTTCATATCATCCTCAGCACAATTAACTGCTGTTGATAATAGTTTCAACTTGTTTTCGTTCTTTTTTAGGAGCCAAAACCCAAAAAACGATTCAGCGCCAACAACGGAGACTTTGATGTAACTCCTGCTAAGCTAGCTCGTCCCTCTCCTAAAGACGAGTCGAAAATCGACAGTACGTCAGAATCTGATCCTTATGTACCTCGTCGAAATCCAGCAGACATTTTAATTAATCGCCCACAAATTGTTATGGTAAGCATGGTGGGAGTGTGCGGTGCAGCATGCAAAAACAATTAATTTTGGGATTAAATTACCAGGGAGAATCACCAGGGACATTACACAGCGTCAGCATTTCACAGACACAAAAATTGCAGAACATCGTAGCATCGGCAAAGATTTTCGGTTTCCTAGGTGTTGGTATTATGGGCTCTGGAATCGTTAAAAATCTGCTAAATTCAGGTCACAAAGTAATCATTTGGAATCGCGATCCATCAAAGGCGAGAAAATTGGAAGAATTGGGCGCAGAAGTTGCTCTGACGCCATGTGATGTTGCTGAACAAGTTGATATCATATTTTCATGCGTATCCGATCCGTTGGTCTCGAAAGAAGTATGTGCATTTAATGACATTCTGATCGTTTTTTCGGAATAAGATTCACTAATTCTCATTATTGTTGCAGCTCGTCTTTGGAAACTGTGGCATAATATCGTCGAATCAACATTTCGATGGAAAGGGCTACGTCGAAATGACCGGACTGGATGGTGACACTTCACAGGACATAGCTGACGCTATAGTATCGAAAGGCGGACGGTATTTGGAGGCGCAAATACAAGGATCGCGAGTACAGGCTGAAGAGGGCACATTGATTATATTAGCTGCTGGTGATCGTTCGTTATTCGACGAGTGCCAGTCGTGCTTCAAGGCAATGGGAAAGAATTCATTCTTTTTGGGAGACGTTGGCAATGCATCCAAAATGTATTTGGTTTTGCAATTGTTTGCTGGGGTTACATTAGGAGGACTCGCAGAATCGCTTGCTCTTGGTAAATTATGAGTAACATTCACTTGTTGACTCGGTTCTAAATTATTATTTTCCAATTGATTCTCAGCTGACAGAGCAGGACTACAAACGAAAGATGTGCTGGAAGTTCTGTCACTGACAACGATGTCATCAGCTTACGTTAATGAAAAAGGCAATGGTAAGTGGTTTACTGTCTAACCGACCTCTTAGAACACTTTACCTTATCAAATAAGAAAATATTTCAAACGGCTTCTCCTCAACTCAAATTGCGTTATTGGTGTTACATACTTACCTACTGAACAGTTATCTTTTAATCCAAGCGGGTTTTGGCTGACTCCACTTCTCCAACTTCTTGTAACTCGCTTTTTAGGCACTCAGTAATCTATCTCTCCTTCGGCCTTCCTCTCGATCTCGTTCCGGCGACTCTATCCACGAGGACTTTTTTCACCTTTGCATTTGCCTTTCGAAACTCTTCAAACAGGCTCTTTGTTTGGCTGGTAGTTTTGCATGCATACATGTAGCAACAGACTCGACCAGTGTCTTATGTAGCGGACATTTTGAGATGCAATTTTGTAACCTGCTTTTGAAGAGATGTTTCAATGCATAGGAACACCTACTGGCTTGCGTTGGTCTCGTTTTAAGTTCTTCATTGAGTTAATTCGCAATGACATACCCCAAATCATTCATTTTTATGTTCTGTCTAATCCGTCATCCTTAGCTCGCTCGTTAGCTCCTGTACAACACGAAATATTTGGTTTTGTCTTCGTTGACATTCAACCCGGCTTCCTTTTTGTTATCGTCCCTTTCCACAAATCGTTCATTCACTTGGAGAATTCCTATTCCTAGCAAGTCCATATCGTCAGCAAAGGCTGACAATTGTTTGACTGCGTTGACCATCGTTCCAATTTTTCGACATGGCTCTAACACTGTTTTCTAGCGCTAGATTAAATAGCAGAGTTGATAGGACATCGCCCTGTTCAAACTCAATTTAAATGTCAAAAAGGGTCTGATAATAGCGTGTCACATCTACCTTCAATAGTAATACCGACCTGCGTAGAACAATCAATTAATACATAGAATAATTTTTGTGTCCACAGCGATGATCCACCAGGCTTATCATCCACCACATCATCCACTAACGCACATGCAGAAAGATCTACGTCTAGGTCTGTCACTGTCGGAACAAATTGAACATGCTATGCCAATAACAGCTGCTACCAATGAAGTTTTTAAACACGCTAAACGAAATGGCTATTCCGAACACGACGTCAGCGCTGTATACGTTAAGTCGAGAATTTAACATTTTGAAATTCCAATTAATTTTGTGTTTCCGTTCTTTTTTATTTTAATTAATTTTTCTTCTTCCCTTTCCTCTTCGTAATTTGACAAAATGTAATTTCCCCACTTTTGCAATTTTCATAACTTTTCGTAAGCAACAGAATTATATTTTTAGACGGATTTATTTGAGGAATTTTTTTTTTTAAAGAATCGTTCAGCAACTTCGAGGATTTTAAATTTGTATAAAGACGCAACCGGGGTTCGTCAGCAGCATTTGTCCGTTCGGATTTTCCGATACAGAATTTTTTTCTTTCCAATTAATTGCACCGTTTTCGCATTGATTCCGAAATTGAATGTTTTCCGACCACTTTTTTTTGTTGACTTTCGTTTATCGAGTCCGAGTCAGCCCATTAATTTGTTACAGCGCATGATTTGTATTAAAAAAAAAAAAAAAATTAAAATGCAGTGCAATGTTTGAATTCCCAAAGAGGTTTTCATGAAAGAACGTTTTAAAAACTAACAAATTACGCCACCAGCCACAACATTCGTTATTCTGTTATTTCTATTATAATGTTTGTGTTCACACTGAACGATTCTAATTTTAGAATATAATTTTCATTCTAATTACTTGTCATAGAAATAAAACACACAAAAAGTCTTGTTATTTCGAATAAGAAATAAAATAAAATAAAAACAATTTCCAATAAATTTGAATTCTTTTTTAATTAACAAAATTTTTGTTCGATTGTAATAAAAATGAATTTTTTGAAAATGTAATAAATAGATGAATTTCAATGTTTTCGCGTTTTTCTTGTTTAATTTTTCAAGATGAATTGGTTGCTTTTAAACGAATAGGTTTGCTGGAACTGTTTATATGAACTCTCAACAGCAGTTTTGGGATTATTTACGCAACAACTGGATGGCCTGGTCTCTAAAAACTAGATTTTTTTTTTTCATTTTTCGAGTAAAATAATGCTCCCTGTCTGACCATACCTGCTTCACACACCTGAATGACATTTTGAAGATATTCTACAACATTAACACGATTATCTCAAGCATTGCTGAAGTCGCTGTGGCTGCCACTGATCCGTTGAAATTTTGAACCCATGGAGAAATCATTAGAGCAGTTTATCAAGGGGCAAACACTTGCTTTACAACTCATTTGCAACTATTTTTTTCAGTGTACAACTTCCAATGCAACTCTTTCTTTCGCATGCAACTATTTTACGACCCTTTTGAGTGGTTTGCCACTAGATGTTTATAAAACTTATGATCATAGGCGAGGGAATAACAATTGAGTACACCAAAATGCTAGACATTTAAGATGTCAGCCTGAAACTTAGGTGTCAAATTATTTTCCACAATAAAAAAAATTCCAAGAATTTCATTCTTCTTCTAAAAATAGATTGTACCAAACGTATTTAAGGATCAAAATACGTCGAACTTAGTTTTTAGCATACCTGCTGCTGACAGCATGCTATGGAGGGAGCCTTTTTTATTTAGGTCTAAGAACCAAGGCTCCCTTGATAGCATGCCAAAATAATGCTGTCAGCAGCGGATATGTTAAAAACTAAGCTGTACGTTCGACGTATTTTATACTACACTATTACGGGTTAAATATCTTCAAATTGGTATATTTATCAGAGCTGGATACAAGGCAACTGCATACACATTGTTTACAAAATGAAGATAATTTTTGTTTGTAAATTTCATACACTGTATTCATACACCTATAACATCTAATTTGCAAACGGACACTGTTCGATTTTAGGCCTAATAATTATGTAAACAATGTGTACGCGGTTGCTAGATACCTGCCTTGCTGGATACCTCTTAATTGATTTGTCTATCTTAAGGCTTGTTTAACAAATTATATCCCACCGAGTTATAAACGATTTTTTTAACACTCTAGGCATCTACAATGCCTTCTTTTAAGTTACGCAGATTCAAGGTTCAATATTCTCACAGGTCAACTTCATGTTGACCTGTCACTTTTATGCTTAGGTCGACCTGCTTAGACATTTAAATTCTTTCACAACTCAGCATCATAAAGTGTGAAAACTGCACATTTTAGATGGCTTTGCTGTCAAAAATGTTCTATGGCGCTTAATGCTTCATTTAGGCACATGATGTGTACTGTAATGTACTATTATATTCAGGGGAACTAAAAACGTCACATTCTCTCACCAGATAGTGAGCCAAAACGAAAACAGTTTTTCCCACTTTTTCGTCTAAGTTCTGTCAATTTTTGTTCGGAATGTGACTTTTTATTATTAAATAGTTCCTAACAGCAAAAACTTAAGAACTTTCTTTTGTATCCCACGTATATTGGACAAAGAAATGCTTGAAATTGAGAAATTTCTTGTTCAGGTGAGGTCAATGATCTCGATGAAATTTTCATCAAAATTAACCTGGAAATATATCTTTCTGCGGAATTCAATCAAAATTCTCCATAACTTAAATCGATATATTTTGATCACTTAACAACGCGTTCAATTTGTTCAATTACGCTCGACTGCTTGTGAAAATTACATCGAAATTTAGGAAGCAATTTATGGTGTCAGACTGAAGAACTGTGAAAATTAAAATTCCTATTCGTCCTTGATCTTTTCCGATATTTAAAAAAATTTATTTTGAAGGATGGTCAGGAAGATTTAGATTGTGAGTAAACTAATAAAAAAAGGCAAATCAAAAAACGTTTCATTGTAAATATATATATATTTCTTTAAAAATCAACAATCTATGGAAGAAAATACTTAGGATGGGAACTAAAACAAACTACACAAATAAAAGCTCAGTGAAATGCATCGGTATATGGAATACAATATTTTGTGCTACAGTGAACGACATCTCAAATGTCTCACTGTCAAATTTTTCTGAGAATTTTATTGTGTCATTGCAAATTCACAATGACATTCTCTGAAAAAAATGACAGTGAGACATTTGAGATGTCGTTCACTGTACAATTATTTAATATATTAACATTGAAAATAACAATTTTCTTTTCTGTAAAATAAATTTCACTTTAAATATGGCCACATGGAGAACGGCTAAAAAATATTTTTTTTTTTTTAATTCGAATGACGAATGTCTTTTACTGTTAATTTACTATAAGAAAAATGCTTCCAGTAAAATAAAATGCTAAAATGTCGATTTTTAAATGCAATTTTCTCAATTTTACATCAACTAAACGAAGTTCAGATTAAATGTTTACAGTCCCTTGTTGTAGTAGACCATTTGTAAATTCGGATTTTTCGCTCGGACTTTTTCCTGAATTTCTGGCTCGAGCGAAGATACCTTAAAATATTGAAGGAGTCCGATTAAATGTTTCAATTTTGTAATAGGTTCAGTTAGAACCCGTTTCTAGACGAGTAACGGGAGTAACATCAGAAGAAAAAAATCTTAATTCGAAGTGCCGTCACCAGTCATTAGAAAATTGAATTATCCGTAAGGACAACTTACATTTATGCTTGCTGTTTGACTGAATAGAGCACAACCCAATGGCGTAGCGAAAATGAGAATTGCACCAACCAATCCAAGTTGAATTGGCGTGTTGGCCCAAGGATAACGCTTGAAGAATCCTTTGTTGGTTAGATATTGCACCGCCAGTGGAGTTAAAACTAAGAACGGAAATGTGTTTAACGTAATCACAAAATGTGTGAATGTTTCCTAAACTTACCCATTCCAGGGCATGCCATTCCTATTCTAGATAACACCACTGAACTAATGCCCTGTACAGCGGCTGTCTTTGATTGGGCATCCAACGAATTATTATTCTCGTCAGTCAACAAGATGCCTTCTTTAAGCTCGCTAGAATTTTATATTTTTTTTAAATTTTCACTTTGGTAATGGAATCTTCTCCGGTCTTACTTATTACGCATCATCGGAATATTGATACAATTTGCTGCAGCCACAGCGGCCAATGGCACTAAACGTCCGTAAATTGGACGCATATTCTGAATAAAGATATTTGGATTAGTGCTCAAGTTTCGAAACATGAACATTTTGGTCTACCTTGGCAAGACGATTTAACGTTAAAGCAGTTCCTAATGCACCTCCAGTTGCCATGACGTACGACGAAGCTAATTGACTGGAAAAGCAAAGAAAAAATATATACGAAATGGTACACCAATCAATGACAGTGTTGAACTCACGTTGTCGACAATGGTGTCGAGCCCGAACGATTTGTATAGTTAACTAGAGCGTTGAACGTCTGATTAGCCCATTGCCAGAAGACCACAGCCGGAGTCGTCTTGTAAAATGTCATCATCACTACATGACGATAATATCATAAAGGTAAAAAAAATCTGAGAAAAAAGTGGCGTTCGCATAGCTTACATCCAGTTATCAGCGTGTTCATTGGTACCTGTGCTGACATTCGACCGACTAATATCATCTTTTCACCAGTTTCCGGATGAAAGGCAGAATCATACAAATACTTAGCCGCCCACAATTCGTCAAGCGATTTACATTCGGGTACATCTTTTCCAGCTTTATAGTCATGCACAATACGTTTGGCTCGTTCCAGTTCATCGTTAGTAGCAAAGATATTGAAGGGATTGGTTACCAGGAAAAAGTGCTTGGCACGATTCAAATAGACACTTTGATCATATTGTGGTTTGGTCAGGTCAACTCTTGGTAAGCTCATGTTTTGATTGTTTTTAGTTTATTGGATCGGGGATAATGTTTGTTAGTCTGTGGAGATGATAGATTAAAATTAATTACATTGGAATATCTACGGATTGTTTTTAAAGATAAGGGGGTATGTGTTCGTTCATGCACAAAATGGGAAGTCATACTTTCGATGTTGGGCAAAAATTTTATCTCTCTCGTCTGCATATCCATTAACAACATGCATTCATTCAGTTACATATAGTGTGATACGAAATTAGACTTACCCCGGGACCCTAATGAAATACATAGAAAAATAGTGCAAGAAAAGATGCAAATTTGTATTGTAAATCGATACTCATCTGTTATCAACAACGACAACCGAATAAACGACAAAAGTAAGAGCTGACCTATCTTTAATGGTCTTTAAATGACAAAAATTAATTAAAACGTATGAAGCAATAGATTTCCTATTTTGTATTTAACACTAGAAGACACTTTTAACAAAAGAAGTAACAGATTTTTTGACCATATTATGACTAGAAATGGCGATACGTTCGTAAAGGGATAAATCGATTTTAGATCCTTAACGCATTCGCTTGAAATGGGCGAAATCCAGACATTTTTTTAAACCCCAAATGTCAGCCCTTCCAGAGGAGCGCGTTAAAGTTCTACTAGCAAGTCTACCTTGAATTAAAACTTCTATTATCCACTACCCAACCACGATTTGGCATTGATGCTATCAATATATCAATTATACCTGCAAATTATATCAGAACTTTATTGAAAACGTGAACCACGATTTATGACTCAACGGTAGAATTTAAATTATCATTTGAACATGAGACACTAGTCATCAATTTTAAAGTCGAGTTGATTATCATTTTTAACATTATTCCACTAGAAAATCTATTACAAATGTTATGAATCAATGTCTACGTAAGCTTTTGACTATAATCTTCTTTTCCTAGTCAACCTTGCTAATTGGAGGCAATCTTTGGCGTATTTAATGAGCCAGTGACCTTTTTGATGTATTTTTTTGCATAAAAATTTCAGAAAGGTTTTTCGAGCTTTTCGCATTAGCTACCGCAGAGATGATTGATTGTAAGATGATTGTATAATAATAATCTAAACACACTTGAAATAAGGCAAGTCACAATTACAGAATCATGAACCTAATATATACCTAACTCCACTTCAAATTGCCTGCAATTGTGATTAATAATTTGGAAATTTATTAAACGATTGGATCGAGTAATGGTGCGTGATACCAGCAATTTTTTGTTACGTTACATAGCTCATTTTTCGCCATGAATCATTATTGAAACCTTATCTCACTCAATTAACTTATCTTTCGATTAAAATGACAAAATGAAATGTTCATGTAAATATATCAAGTCAACTCAAATTCACGCTAGTTCAGTTTCAGTTTATTTTCCGTGTGAAACAGTTTGTTAGAAATTAGCATTCGCTACAATGCCAATAATTTGCGATGATTATAACGGTTCCGCGAAGAGCTCGGCTTATTTTACTGTCGACAAATTCGTGCATGCTTATCCCGAACCGAATCCCCCCACACCATTGGGTCCAGACTATCAATTTTCGAAGCAATTTTTACCGTTGCGATTTAAAAAGTTTATGGATCAAGTAGAAAATTTCGACGTTCGTCCGGATGACGTGTGGAGTGTTACGTTCGCTAAGGCTGGTTCGACGTGGAGTCAGGAGATGATCTGGCTGCTAAACAATGACTTAAATTCCTATTCCTAGCAAGTCCATATCGTCAGCAAAGGCTGACAATTGTTTGACTGCGTTGACCATCGTTCCAATTTTTCGACATGGCTCTAACACTGTTTTCTAGCGCTAGATTAAATAGCAGAGTTGATAGGACATCGCCCTGTTCAAACTCAATTTAAATGTCAAAAAGGGTCTGATAATAGCGTGTCACATCTACCTTCAATAGTAATACCGACCTGCGTAGAACAATCAATTAATACATAGAATAATTTTTGTGTCCACAGCGATGATCCACCAGGCTTATCATCCACCACATCATCCACTAACGCACATGCAGAAAGATCTACGTCTAGGTCTGTCACTGTCGGAACAAATTGAACATGCTATGCCAATAACAGCTGCTACCAATGAAGTTTTTAAACACGCTAAACGAAATGGCTATTCCGAACACGACGTCAGCGCTGTATACGTTAAGTCGAGAATTTAACATTTTGAAATTCCAATTAATTTTGTGTTTCCGTTCTTTTTTATTTTAATTAATTTTTCTTCTTCCCTTTCCTCTTCGTAATTTGACAAAATGTAATTTCCCCACTTTTGCAATTTTCATAACTTTTCGTAAGCAACAGAATTATATTTTTAGACGGATTTATTTGAGGAATTTTTTTTTTTAAAGAATCGTTCAGCAACTTCGAGGATTTTAAATTTGTATAAAGACGCAACCGGGGTTCGTCAGCAGCATTTGTCCGTTCGGATTTTCCGATACAGAATTTTTTTCTTTCCAATTAATTGCACCGTTTTCGCATTGATTCCGAAATTGAATGTTTTCCGACCACTTTTTTTTGTTGACTTTCGTTTATCGAGTCCGAGTCAGCCCATTAATTTGTTACAGCGCATGATTTGTATTAAAAAAAAAAAAAAAATTAAAATGCAGTGCAATGTTTGAATTCCCAAAGAGGTTTTCATGAAAGAACGTTTTAAAAACTAACAAATTACGCCACCAGCCACAACATTCGTTATTCTGTTATTTCTATTATAATGTTTGTGTTCGGTATGATCATTGAACGGATATTTGCATTATTTAACAGCACAGTTCGATGCCATGAGGGACAATGAAAGTAGATAAGTAGGTATGGCCAGTCCATACAAGTCGGAGCACATATGGATTTACATGGCGCCACCTCAAACGAACTCATTTCTAGTTAGTGGAAATTTGCACTAGAAATGAGTTCGTTTGAGGTGGCGCAATGCAAATCCGTATGTGCTCCGGCTAGAACAAATTTGAACGTTTGGCCATACCTATACCTATCTATTTACTTTCATTGGCTTGCTACGGTGTTGAGGAATTTCGCGCTGTGTCATTCACAATAACCCACAAAGTGACATTTTCCTTATACAAAATGTGTCATTTTGTCATTTATTGTGAATTACGCGGCGCGAAATTCCTAGCAGCCCTTGCTACATATGCCACACATTCCTTCTGATCATCTATGCCGTCTATTCCTGAAAATTCAGATACTGAAAAAGACATCAGCAGCATTCCTTCCTTCGGAATGAATCGGAGCTCCTCTTGTGATCCTTCAGATATTTCCACAATGACACCAGTTAGTTTAGAAATTTGGAGTTCGAGAACGTCCTGACTCTGACTACATTTTGCTGTAAACTTCGCTGATATCATGGAAACAATTCCTTGTAACTCTCCGGTCGTAAACAAGTCACCGCATTTTTCAACGCATTCTGTGATTTCATTGCGTTTCATTGCACTGAATTCAATACAGTGAAAACAATCGCCTAATTGATTGCGAAGATTTTGCATAACCGATGCATCCATGTTTGACCGTTTACAAGCTGCTTCCGCCCACAACATACAACCATTGAACACTAACTTTGATTGCTCTAATGCTCTATGCGTACAGCTGGTATCTGAATTACTTGATTCAGAAGGTCGCGATTGATGGCCGCAAAGTATTCCGAATAGAAAACAATCTCCGATCGCTCGCCAATAGAATATTCCATTTTCTTCTTCAATTCTGCTAATTGAAATCGAATCGATTGCTCATATCCGATGAGGATTCCTTCTGCTTCCATTTGTTCCGATAGAAATGTGCAACAGTCAGCGAGATACGCATTGAGAAGATACTTTCTGGACAAATATATTAGTTCATCGATGCAATCTAAGCTGAGCTGCAAATCGTTGAAGTAGAAATAGCGCAGAAATTGCCGGAAACCGTTCGGTGTTGCATCGACTATGTGAAACTCGTTACCCTCGCGTAGTGTACCGTAGAACATTTTATCAAAGGCATCAGTAGAAGCGGCCAGAAGGATTTTGTGAGCAGGAATGAGTTCATTTATTTCTTCAGTTCCACAAATGAAAAAGACGTCAGCCGTCTCTGCATTCAAATAATGATTTTGTACATTGTACAGGCGATTCGCCAACAACACAGAGGTGGACACGGTGGACATTTTTTGGTGTTAAACTGTAAAACAGAAGTAACGTTTAGATCTTGTGCTTGTTATAGATCGTCGGTGAATATAGAACCACACTAACATCTTATTTGATGGAACGTCTAGTTTTAAGTGAAAATGCAATTCTTGCTTTGCCAGATGGTAATATGAATTGTCTGTGTGCAAACGACTGAGCCAACATGTGTTTATACTAATTGTCGATTGTGTAAATTGTTCTCATCACTCCCACAAAAGTCAGCAATGGCACTGCCGTCGAATCAGTCTTTTGAGATGCGAAATTTAAAAATTGAAATCATTTCTTAGGAAATTTAAATTCTCGATAACATTGGTCCATGAAAATATTGTTCGTGACACAAACTTCGTGTTAACTTTCACTGGCCATTTAGAGATCAACGTAAAAATGATAGATGTGTAATTACAACTCGAATTTTCATTCATAATTTGCAATTTATGAATGAAATTCGGAGTTGTAATAAGGGAGGGACTAATCGATTCTTTTCGCGATTTTTTGTCAAATATCAGCAGAAATACGAAAAATAAGAAAGTCGTACATCGGGCATTCTCATAATATTGTCATATTTAAAAGATTTTACAAAAAGAAAATCGATGAAAATAGCACTTCCCACTCAATTTCACACCCAAATCACATCCACCTTGAACTTAGTCGAATATGGTTTAACGAAGAGAATCGTCGTTAAAGTCGTTAATCGTAACATGAGTACTGTTTTTGAAACGTCAAATCACCAAAGCAAATATTTAGTGTCGGTTGTGAAAAATGTAATAATTTCGGTGATTTCGATGTGATTTAAATCAGATTTTGTGCGGAAATGTGCTTTTTGTGTTTTTTTAACATTACAATCAACGGTTTACTTTAAATATTCATCAAAGCAAACGAATTTATGAAAAATTTATGGTGACCAATCATGTAAACAAACAACAATATTGTCGTTTGGTGTGATGTGAGGTTCAAAAGGGATGACCCAGTAGAAATAAAATGTCGGCGGTAATCTTAAAAATTACGTTTTAGCGGAAACGCTTTAGTTTAAATGTGTGTACGTTTCCGGTGAAATAAATTAGTTCGAAAGTATACACTATTGAGGAGCTTTACAATAACACCTTTAGTTAGAGGGGTGTCACATCCCTTATTGTACATTTGTCACTTTTACGTTACTTTCTAAGTGGCCAGTCAGAAGACCGACTCGACGACAGCGTCAATCATTGAAGTAGTGCTCAAATCCACAAGCTATTGTCAAATTATGTTGAATAACATTTACTAAATCACACACAAAATAGCCTAAATACCTATCGTTTGCCGTTTCCTTTAAAATTAAAATCGTTTAGACATACTCAAAAGACCTTAAAACACTTGGGTTGGGCGACCCAACTCAGGAAGTGCCCACCAGAGTCTTCGAACTTAAGTTTCCATTCCTCTCAACAAAAAGTACTCCATGACAGAGCCGTGAGAGAGCGAGCTGTCAAATAAAAAAAGCAAAGATTGAAAAAAATAGTATTTTTCGTCACAAGTGACTAGTCTTAAGCTTGTCCTAACGAGGCGAAGCCGAAAAAATTCTGCTTTCGTCACGAGTCACGAACTACGTTTTCTGTACCGTAAGGATCATAATGAGACGAAAAACAAAACAAAAACATTACAACAATTTCAGCTTTTCTTAGCAATCACTTTTCGATCGTAGGTGCAGTAACGAAATACGTCGAATTATGATTCTAAGGCACAGAAAATCAATTTTGTCTCTCACACGGAGTACTTTTTTGGTAAAAGGAAACTAAGCATACAAAACTTTATTTTACCTGGAAAATAAAGTAATTCCAGTGGTGGCGCTATCCCATATGCAAGACCATTCATTACGGAAAACAGAGTATAGCTAACTCTTCCCTTACCCATGGGATTCACATTTAGTGAAAAAAGAGAAAAATACAGACGACAGATTGAATGTTGAATGAATGTTTAACGATTAAATTTTTTACTTTTTATGAACACTAAATCAATTAATGTAGATACCAGGTATGGTGTCGGTCCGGCTAATTTTTCAAAATCGGTCGATCTATCTTGAACGTATTACTTATTCAATAAATAGTATGAAAAAAAAGAGTGCAAAAAGAGATCATGTACCACATTTATAAAATCTTTGTTTCCTCCGCGGTGACATTCACTTCAGAATTTGAACTTTCGATGAATCGATGGATGGAAAAATAAATTTCAACGCATTCTTATATGAAAATAAAGCGAGTTGACCAAATACAACACTGCCTTTGATTTGGTTTTTTTTGCGTTTCATTTGCAGCCTGGTAGTTGATATTCATTGCGTTAAATGTCAGAACCAGACTACTTCTTCAGCTTTTTTGTAAATTTCACGGTAAATTTTTCATGCATGAGTTAATCCTTTATTATTGTAAGGAATAACCATTTCTAAAAGGTTTAATAGTGCTCATTGATTTACAACAAATGTTTCCCACCTGCGGTTCAAAATATTTTTAAAATTAACGCCCATTGCTCTGTCTACCGGTTCAAAATTCATTTTACAGTTTTATGAGCGGTTTTGACAAGCAGGTAAAAAAATATTCATGAAGTGACAGTTCGAACGCAATTAGAGTGTGGTAACCACTAGCAGATTTTTTTTTGTTAGGTTGAATTTCCATCATTTTACAAGTTGTGTATACCATTTCGATAATACCACAAAGTCACCGAAATGTTTAAATCACCGGTAGCGGATGGTCATTAAATTATGACGAATTATATCGAATTTGCTTCTAAATGTTATTGGAATGTTAATGTATGCGTGAGCTGAAATTTTGATTTTCTATCCAGAAAATGCAAATATAATTACTTTCCAGATACAATTAATCAATTTCCGATCATTCGCGCGTTTCGGTTCTCGTGTTAATTAAAAAGAAATAAAATAAAATCAAAAATTAATTAATTTAATCCTGAAAACTACAAAAGCACCACCCATTGAATACGGTTATTTCGTGAAGTTTTATCCTGAAAACTACAACAGCGCCATATTCAGCTAAAGAATATTTGCTGACAAGTGGCGAAAACGTCAACAAGATACATGATAGACAGTGTAGATGATGGAAATTCTACTTGACAAAACCAAGTGGTATACTGGGATTATACTCGTTAAACGCCTGGACTTCTTTAATTAAATTAATTAAAACATTTAAATTTAAATCTTTGGCACGAGCAGAACAGCCCGTTTGATCTGAAATTTCCAATTGTATCCCAGAAATCGGCTAAATTTGCATTTAAAATGTTTGTTGATTTATTTGACTGGGTTTTCGGAAGGTAATTAAAATTCTAGATCATACGGACTGTTCTACTCGTTCCAAAGTTTTTTTTTTTTTTAAACAATCAGATTTTAATTAATTTAATTGGAGAACTATGGGTATATTCTATGTTAATTAATTGGTATACAAACCGCCACCGGTTCGAAAACATTTCGGTACATGTTGTGGTATTGTTGGTAATGAGCTGAAAGGTATTACCGGTGTATTGAAGTGACAGACAGTGTAGACAACTTGACAAAAACAACTACCCAATATGGCGTCTTTTCGACAAAAAAAAATTTATTTGCTGTTTGATGATGGATTATGGGACTTTATTTTATCGAAATTATTTTAATATTGTTTAGAAATCCTTGTGTTTTCCCATCAATTCATACTTTTAAAAAGAGTGCTCTGTACAATTATAAGTTACATTTGAATGTATACTAAACTAAAAAAGTGTGCCCTAAAAGTTGGTGTTTTTTCTGTCCACTGTGGCGCGTCAATTATTCCGTATTTTTGCCAATTGGATCGCCAATTAATAGTGTTTATGATATTTTATTAACTGCAATAAATAACTAAAACTTAAATAAAAGTTAAACAAAAATAAACAGACAGCCTATCACTTGAACGCAATTGTAAAAAAAGGAACGAAAGAAAGTGTTTTGAAGAAAAAAAAATTTCATTTGCATTGATGAAACTCGCATTTGCATTAAATTTGTTCTATTTTGGACCGGATTTATTGTCGACCCATCCGTCACAATCAACCTACACGAATGTGGAGCGGGCAGTATGAAGAATGGCAAAAACATGTACCCCTCTGGAAATGAAGATATGAAAAGACCAGGGTAAGTTCAACAAAAGTTTTCTTTAGAGTTTTTTTTCTCTTCTTTTTCTTTCTATACAAAATTTTTTTTTGCTGAGTGTCTTTACCTTGAAACATATATTTGCTAGCATCAACAAAGGAAAATCCAATAATTTCGTACACCATTTTACAAGGTGAACACATTACTAAAAGTGAATTAAATTTTCCTCGTTGCAATTAATTTGTTGATCATTTCGATGATGATTTTTTTTCGTATTAAAAAAAAATAATTTCGGAATAAAATAGAAATGGTTGTGCCAAGTTATGTGGAAACAAAGCGCATCAAGTATAATGTTGACGGCACGGCGCGATGATGCGTCTGTGGTGTCTATCGTCTCCGTCTGGCAAGTGGTTTGGCGATTATGAAATATACATAAAAAAAATCGATCGAAATTTTCTCAAATTCGTCTTTTGTTGTTAGGTTTCCATGCATTTCGACAATACATACACTGATTGAATATCGCTTTATACCCCACAATATGTGTCAGGAGAATGTCACTCTTTCGCATCATTTTTTTTTCTTGTTTCAATTTTTTTTTCTCTGTACTTCGACAACAGATAAGATATTTGTGTGACCTTTTAAAAATATTTTCTTATCAGTTAACATTGTATAAGAGATGCTACTTCTACTTGATTGAAAAAAAAAGAACAAAACAAAAACAGTTCGTCGGATCTTGTCTCGCGGAGTTTTTTTTTCTCTCTTCCAAGTTTTGTGCCGGGATTTTTGATTCTGTGCGCGCCTATAGACGATAACGATATCCAGACAGTCATCGTGTATCACAAATTCTTTGAATTTGAAATTATTTTCTGTTCTCACTGAGTCGTTGGAAATTTTACTCCGAGCTATCAACAATTGAAGTTTCATAATGTTAAATAATTACGCTGATACTGGCCTCTTTACAATGCACGAAAGATTGAAAACGAAAGTGAGTAGCGATGGAGAAAAATGATTTTTTTCTTCTCTATTGACGTATCATAATTTGCGATTTGTAATCTCTTCGAATTCGCTTTTATTTACCAAATTGGTTAGTGTTGGCTTCCAAACACCAAAATTGACAGCACTTCTAAATTAAGTTATTTGTTTAATGAATTCGATGACACATAATTCATTTGTCCATTGATAAGATAAAGATATAAAATGGAAGAATTGTGTTGTGTTGAAACTTAAAATATTTCATGCAAAGTGTTTACTGTGACTAAGGACGTAAGGAAAAATGTGCACACATCGAAATGAGTTGCAAGAGCTACGAAAAATCAATAGCTGGTTGTGTGGTCAAACAAAAATTGTCTCTTGACTCGTCAATTCCATTTTCCGCATTTCATTTTATAAACAAACATTTGCACGTGTCGTGTCAATCGATTAAATTAAATAAACAACGATTGCGGTTCGTTGATATCCATTGTTTATTTGGCAAAGCTTTACACTATGTGCATTATGATGGGAATATATTCTTCAGACGTTTACGATTTTTAGGCCTATTTCCTTTATCCGTCTGTTTGTCCCATCAAACTTCCATTTTTAGCAACCGTTATTGCAATATTTTTATTGCTCGGCCCCCAACACCATAGAAAGTTTATTGCTGATTAAAGCTTAACAACTAGCTGATAACGAATGCAATAAGACGATTACTGATCGATAGCTGATTTTCGACTGATGCAATTGACTGCTTTGCTTGACTTTTTATAGCTCAAGTAATTTTTACGATAGAAATGTTTGGGTTATTCACACGAAGAGTCAAGTCAAGGGTCACGGCAAAGCTGGATGATCTATCTCGCCATAATCACTTATCAAATATTTACAACCGAAGTAATAGCTATTTCGTTGATTAGTACTTCCCATTAATGTGTATGAAGGCATTGGTAAATTCCTAGTGAATAGAAGAGTCTTGAGAAATCAACTCCTAGACCCGATTCATCCTCAGCAAGAAATATTTGAAAAAGAAAACCTAAATGTTACATCCTATCGCATTGCAATTTTCCGTAGTACTTGGCACAGTGCAGTCAGTAGAATGAAATTTAAGTTAGTTCACTGTAGATGTATTCCCCTCAGCGTTTATCAACCGCTCATGCAACCACTCAAGTCATTTTACTCGTGAAGACATTCGGAAACGAGTTTTAATACGTGAGACAAAACGAGGGGTGCAGCGAGTAATTTTTTTGTTGTTGAAGATTCCATTAGCTGTTAGAGGTAAATCTTCGGTGATTCATCGATGACTATTCGGCGAATAAACGATGAATATTCGGCGAATAAGCGATGAACATTCGGCGAATAAGCGAATATTCGGTGAATGGCCGATGAATATTCGGTGAATGGTCGACGAATATTCGGTGAATGGTCGTTGAATATTCGGTGAATGGTCGTTGAATATTCGGTGAATGGTCGATGAATATTCGGTGAATGGTCGATGAATATTCGGTGAATGGTCGATGAATATTTGGTGAATGGTCGATGAATATTTGGTGAATGGCAGATGAATATTCGGTGAATGGTCGATGAATATTTGGTGAATGGTCGATGAATATTTGGTGAATGGCAGATGAATCTGTTTAGAATCACCGATGATTTTCCAGTAAATCTGTGGTGAAACAACGGTGATTCAAAGATAAACAGACGCCAAATCGTTTACATTTTCTTTACCACTACTTTCTTGTGCAATGTTTTATTTCTCATTTGTCACGTAAATTGTTGCTTTAATAACATTAAAACATAATTTATCATCGAATTTTTGCAACTCAATAACTACATGCAATCAACTAACACTGTTGCTCTCCATAAATCCTGGCAAATGTATTGTACACAATGTGTATGAATGTATAGTATATGACTGTATTCGGTAGTAGAATAACAAATTATAGCTCACACGACACACAAATGTCGCAAATTATTGAACTGTTAAAGGTTATGCAAACTATAAATATGCATAAAGTACCATTGTGCCACACACGTGAAATGAACTTCGCACTTTTTGTTTTCAATAAATGCGTACCTCTGCATCACCGTTCGTGATACCACGGAAAATATGTTTTCACTTTTTCTTGCTTCGGACATGACGATAATATTTTGAAGGGTTGTTTGATAGAATGTTTTACCATAAGATTATGAACGAAATGAAATTCCCCTTCATTACCAATCAACTGATTCTTGTAAAAAAAAAAAAAATTGTTCGTAAAATATTCCAAATTGACCTACTGGTTTACTCTCAACCTGCGAACATAGCGCAACAACGTGGTGTAAAAATTATATTTTGTTTATTTTTGTCATCGTCAATGTAAATGACTACTTTTTGTGGTAATACAATTACGGTTTACCTAAACATCACTTCAATTTCTGAGTTTAGACGTTATTGAATTAGCATAGTGCTTGCTGATTGAGCATCACACAAATGTACACTGTACACGTAGGGCATTGCTCAGATATCCTTGAAAAAGCATTTTGGATCTAGAAGATCTAGAATTAAATATCTAGTTCTGGATGGAAGTATCGTTTGTATTAGAAGGGAAACTGTTCGAAGAAATTTTATTGAGAAGGCGCAACCCTTGTATCTTTATTGTATCGCTATACAATCACTAAATCTGTTACTTCCTTTGTTTAAACAATCGGCTAGTGTTCCATACTGAATCTTTTACTTCTTTTGTTTAAACATTCATTTAACTATAAAACACCACTTTAACTATAGATCATTGCCAATTTATCGTTTACGTTGCTTGCCGATAACAGATGACCGTTACTGATAGGTTAATTTATTACTCATTACAGTTCGGATATAGGGATGAATAAACACTTCCGCAGTCGACCTCATCCTGTACCAAAAATAAATTGACGATTACTCATTTCGAATGAATTGATTTTTAGAACGTAGAATGAATGTTTATTTTGGATGGCATTGCGGCAAATTTATTTTCGACAAATTTGCTATGTGTCGTCAAGCCACAGAAAAGACACTCATTCCAGTGTCTTTATTAAATTTAATTTATAGAGTGGATAATAATCAATTTGTTATACATATTTGGTTCACATCTTTTTTGTACTTCTTTAGTTTGCTTTCATTTCATTCGCAATATTGTTTTGCGATTTGATTTTTTCTGTTCCACATGGCGTATTTCTGGTTGAGTTTTGAATAAATTTATTCCAAGTTCATTGTTTATAGTTACAGATTCGTTTATAAAGGTTCTTAGGCCACATTTTCTTTCAAATCAATTATTGAAATTATATTCAATCGATTTGAAGTGGATTTTTCTATTGTTTGCTATCAGTTTGGTTAAAAAGGGAACTCAAAACTTGAGGAATCGGGTATTGGGGTGCGCGTTATACACGTTGACATTATTATTCACGATATTAAATTTATACGTCAACAAAGTAAAAAAAAAAACATTTTATCATTGCGAATTGCATGCATATTGGCTCGAACATCGAACATTTTCGGCTCACCTTTAATTCACTTTAAATTCATTCACGTGGATATCTGTGTCAACATTTTAAACGCAAAAGTTGAATCCATTTCATGAAATAATTTTAAAATTCAAAAGTTCATCGTTCTCAAAAACAAACTTTTTAACGAAACGACACGCTCGATCAAAACTTAGAACATGAATCATGCGAGAAACATAAATTTAAAACTCATCCCTTCAGAGATTTAAAAAAAAAAATTATCGAGAAAAAATCCATGACAATGGCTCTCAGGTTTTCATTTCATCAATTTTATCTATTAAGTATACGTCACATCTAAGCATAAATCAATATATATTCGCCACATGTACCTCTCTGAACCAACAATCAATGTTTATATGAAAATTATGATAATTCGATTAAATATTACAACTCTGAGAAAGAGATACAAATTTCGGAGAATTTGCAAACGTTGTGCTACATTTTGTTGTTGGTTTTGTTGTTTCTTTTTTTACATTCGTGTTGGCCATTGTGATTTTCAATTACATGGATGACATTTAACAAGATAAAATTTGATATTGTATACTCTATCGGTTGTATCCTCTCATAACCTTTAGATGACGGAAAGAATATATAATCTAGGGCAATGTAATTATACGAACATGACCACAAGGCGATACGACATTTTTTCTAAAAGTGAACGAAAATAGTTCCATATTGTTTTGAGTCTGATAATTAATTCACACAGAATATACATTAAACGTCGAGTCGAAGAAAATGAATTTTATTAGAGACTCTCAAAACTGGAGAGCATTCCATGTTGAGACAATATTTAAAACGCAATAACAAAGGGAAGCATTATTGTGTATATACATACCCTTCATTACGAAAAGCACACAGTGTGCACTTAAAATGCACCAACACAATTAATTTGAATATGCATTTCAATGCAGGCAAACTGGAAAATGATGTTCGAAAATGTTCATTAAATATGATAAACAAATGAGAGGCCACGTTGCATATAATATCATTTTTGTATTTTTCGTTTTCGTTAGTGAATTTGGAATTTTTAACAAAAGGTACCTTTAATCTCCTAAGCAAAAACAACATGTACACATACCAATTATATAACTGAAAAACGATTGAACCAATATATACCTTTCAGTATCATCGGAACGCAATGAAAACCATTTTCTTTTCTATAGTAAACAAATAGATATACTAAAGCACAAACCATTCGTATAGTATTTATATATATCTATCTATATGGACGTTACCGTACCATATATAATACCATACATTGATGGCTATGTGACGTATTAAAGCAAACACGATTGATAATTAATGGAGCAAAACCGTGCATAAACGTTTGCCGTTCAGAGAAAGATATAAAACGAGTTAAAATTGTAAACGTATTTGTGCAATATGAGATAATTTCAATTTAATTCAAAGTAAAAATCTACCTATAAATGGAATATATATTTATACGAAATAATGTCTGTATCTCTTCTGTATACGTACAGCAGGTACTTGAAAATAAACAGTTAATATTTGGTCCAAGTGTCCCGAGCACGTTACCCGTTACACACTGCGTCAACAATAGACTTTCCTAAAGCGCGAAAAAAAGGCACACGATCAATTGACTCTAGTTTCGGTCATACTTCTTTAACTTCTAAAAGTTTGGTTTTTTTTTTGCTGTGGTTAAATTACAAAATTCAACCAAAACCGCAGCCGAACTTAATGTACTCATAGGCTAAAATGAATGAAACAATTTGCTGTAACAATCGATAGCAGTGTATTATAACCATTTAATCAACCATATAGAAAATGAAAGCATTATAAAACCGATGAACTTACGAATCCGCAACCACACATCGACCACTATTTCTTTTTTTTTTCGAAAAAGTAAAATTACCAGTTGTTGAAAAATAATTCTAAATGCTCTGTTATATTCGGTGTATACACTCGCATCAAAACTTATGAAATATATAGGTGGTTTCAGCAATGAGCCATGTTATAAAATGCATTAAGCGGAGACGAGCGATGTAGATTTAGGTATTGGTTTTGTGAAAAGCTAGAAAAGTGAAAGTGCCACAATTGAATTATGAATTTAAGAAGAGCTGAACATTGTCTATGTTAATGATTTTTCGGACTATAATGCTTGTAGCGTGCACTAATGATGGGTCATTCATAAATTCCAAAACAGATACCGTAACATTGCTCTCTGGTAACACTCATAGTTGAAAGTAAATAATCATTTCATTGTATTGAAATTATGATATTTTCTGTTTGACGGTGATGTGATGTTGCACTTGTGTGAGATAAAAATATCAAACTCAACTCGAATTGTCTATCTGCTCACCTTATAAATCAGTGACGATCGGAGCGAATTGCTACTATTAGCCCCGTACGACCCATACAATTAATTCGTACAAAGAACTACGTAAACTTGCGCGTATACGTCAACCATGTACATATAATAGGTAACCTTGTGCACACATAAACCTTGTGTTTAACTTTTCAAAGTACGAAAATCGGTTAAAATTTATGACAGGAAAAGAACACTGCGGAAAGGGCCGCACTAGGAGGATCGAAGGTCATAATTTTCTAATACTGTTCCGTCTTCACTATCCCCCGGTCTTCAAAAAGAAAGAAAAATTGGGAAAAGTTACAAACGACATAACAGACAAATTATCCCTCATACTTCATACGAGGCTACAAAGCGTTGAGAAAATTGAATGAAAATAATTGTTTTTCATGACTCTTGATTCGTAAGTTGTATGTTGAGGGAGGGTGTCATTGCTATTACAGCAAATTTAACTGTTTAAGATTATCGAAGGATTGCTAGAATTACTCCAAGATTATTCTCTCGTGTTCTCTCTTTCTCTCATTTCCTCTGATTAATATACACGAAAAATGATTGCATGGTAAGCAATTGTGTATTCAATAAACGATGTTGACAATTTCTTATGTATGCAATTGATAGTTGTTGAAGTTATCAAGAAATTGTTTTTTTTCTTCACATCATACAATGTATTCATCTACTTCTTCGACATTTACACAACATCTTAATAATGTGCTAAAATGGCAATATGCAGAGATTTGAGTTCGATTGGTAGTAGAGATTCTTTTTGTTAAATTCGCGTTGAAAATGAAGTGTAAATTTTGTTTATTGTTGGACGAATATTTTTGTTTTCGCTTGTTATTGTTGACTCTTCCGATGCTGAATATAACTTCCGAAATATATTTTAATTTTGTTTATTATTTTATCATTGCAGCATGGAAGACTTTGAGAGAAAGGAACGACGTGAACGAGATAAACAGGCTAGAGCGATGATGGCCCAAGAGAAGCATCAAGAACCAGTGCCATTGTTCGGAGAACCAGTGAGAGTAAGTACACTGAATTTTCTTCCCTTTCACTCAACGAACTTCATTCTCAAAATGTTTCTTTCCATCCAGAAATCAAGTCCCAGTGACAGCGATCGTTCTATTCAATCAAAATTAGGTGATTTTTCGTTAGTGAAGCATATTATTGGCGAAAAAAATGAGTCAATGCTAATTGGAATTCAAAGTGGAATCCAAAGTCCAGCCGCTTTGCGTCAGCCGATGATGCAAGGTTTTCCAGTTCAAAATAACCGAGGTCCTTCCTCAACATATCCATATCATCAGGTAAGATCCGTTAAATTGCTTCGTTCTTGAATGGTTAAATACAACAATTTTACCGTCGTTTAGCCTCCCCAGTACAACAATAGAAGTGTTTTTGTAAAACCTAACGACAGTAAACCCACATACAATGGTCGGGGTGGTTATTCAGGTCAACCAATCAAGCATGACGTGAGTTCAGCCGCAAATGTTCTAATCTTTGATGTCGTTTATTAACCGAAAATGTAACATTTCAGCAACATGTTAGTGGTATGCCAAACCAAAAACTTCTTCCGCCGCCGTCGTCGATACCACCGCAAATGCATAATGGTAGATCGAATGAAAAGCATATGATGCATCCGGTGAACGGACGAGCACCTATGTTTGCAAAACCTACCAAAGTGATGCCAGATAAGCCTCCAACGTCGTCAACACTAGCTAACTTAGCATCCGGACCGGATGTTGAGAAAATTTTACAAGTTATGACGTCAAAAGTGGACTTACTGGATGCCATTGCACCGACGCCCCGAAATGAGATGACTGAAATCCAATTAACTAGGGCGCCAATCTATGCGGAAATGCTGGCTCCAATTCCACGTAAGAGATTTTCCGCTTTAATGATTGTGTAGAAATACATTATTCCTATCCCCACAGCACTCCCACAAAAACCAAATATACAAATGGTTCAACCATTTCCGGAGGATCGACGGCAAGCGAAACCAATGTTAGTATTACCGTCTCAGATCTGTCGAATGGAAAATCTGATTTTATGTTTTCGTTCTTATTGCAGAGATTTATTAAATGACTTAGACGTTTCGGATAGTGACGATGGTGGAACGGCTAGCGCACCAACCATCGATAACAGTAACGATGATCGGACCAAGGCATCAGCAATGATTGAACCGTAAGTCGAAAAAAAATAATTGATTTTTTGTCAAAATGAAACCATTTTTCCTTCATCGCCGCACAGCCTTTCGCCAAACAATGACAATTCAAGTGAAAGTGGTTCCGAGTCAACGTCACCGAGTCAATCGTCGAGCGAAGAATCGAGTTCGGCGAAAGTCGAGAACAGTCAGGAGAAGAAAACGTGGTGTTTATCGTCATTCGCTCCGAAAAAAGCCAAATCCACTCAACCATCACAAGACAGTCAACCTGCTGTTGCAAATATAAAACATGAACCTAATGTGATCGACGATGACAACGACTTAATGTACAATGCGCAGATGATGCCGAACTCAATGAATCCAGTCAAGGATATTTATCAACCGCAAACACTCGCAAACAATTACGATTCTAAAGCACAGCTCAGCCAGAATAATTGTGAACTGAACGTGGATGCAATTAAGCAAGAACCACCCGGTGAGTGATTGTGTTGTGTTTTTACAATTATTTTTTTTGTTCTTTATGCCACATCAGATAATTCTGTTACACTTTTGTTTCGTTTTATTTGTTTTTTGTTTTTTTTTTAATTTATTTTTTGGTGTAATCGAACGAAAAATTCTTTCTCGCTTGTAGCGGCCAAGAGTCCATCTAAAAGTCCTGAAAAACTGCCTTCGGTTGATCCATTTGAGTCTGATGAAATTGAAAGTGTGCTGGCTGAAGCCAAGGAATTGAATCAAATCAAACCAGTATCTAGTTTGTCGGGTGAGTAAATGACTTCATTATGAGGTGGGTGCGGGATGATAGCGACTGTATCGAATGTCGGGACGGGCTAATTCATTCACGCGTTTAGGTCTTGTTAGATATAAACGTTCAAGGCTAGACAGACATTTGAACACGAAGTTATTTCGACTTCGAATTGATTTGATTGAATACCGTTTTCAGAAACACAATGACATTCCAACTACTGACAAACTTACTGCTGTAACAATCCTAGTCCTCTATCCGAAAAGCTATCGGTTTATTGAATTCATTGACAAATTAGCGGGTGGGAACTCACTGTATATCCATGCTTGTAACTGTGCGTTGGCATTTGCTTTCTTTCCTTACATACTTACCTAATCCTACCATCGATGCGATCGTTACTGAGTCTCGTTTTCATCTTACTTCCTTTCGACGAATTACTATCCAAATTGGACTGGGCTTTCGTCTAAGCTTTACCTTTTTTTAAAATGATTAAAGAAATGCGATTGTCAACAGACAATCTAATATTCTATGCTTATGTAGCAGCGACAATTTTCGCAGAAAGATTTTTGGTCGTTGGACATTCTCCCTCTAAAATCTTCTTTTTACGTCTTATTCTACCCTAAACCACTAAAGTAGAGAATGACTTAGGGTTGGTTATGGAGAAAAAATAAGATTTTTGAGGGAGGGGAACTCAAAGGTTTATTTGACCTATGTAAATGGTGCAGGTCCACTATCACATCTTTCATAAAGTATGTCACGCGTGGCGACTATTCGCATCTCATTCTATCACGTTTTCATCAACATCGTGAATCTCACTCGCACACGTGGCACACGTTATGAATGATGTTCATGTTAAACTAAGAATAAAACGTTGACAGATCCAGCTTTTGTTGTGAATTCTGTTCGTCTGAGGCGAAGCTGAGATCAAAAACACACGAATTTTATTCCCGATTATGTACACTTAGAGACAGTGAACTTTCAGCATGTTTTTCAATTGATCCACACAAACAATCAAAACTGTTTCTTTGGCTTGATCATTCAATTCATCCTGAAATTTCACTGCCTCTGACTGTATAGGATTTGATATGTTGCAGGAGTCCAAAAAAAAGTGCGGTTGTCGACGCAAGTGCATGAAATGGTGCATGACATTTAATGAATTGTTTAATTAGAAATACCGTTGTGTTTGTACAATGTGAAGGGCAAACTAACATGATTTTAAAGAAATTTGTCAGATAAATAGGTTCGCTTCAAATAAACCTCAAAGTTGCAACAAGTTATGATTCCCATGGACTAACAAAACTCCTTTAAAGTCTGTGAAAAATTATTTTCCTATAATCAACTGTTCCGACAACAGAAACGGTTATCTTCACCCTCCGTTTTAAAGTTATAATTAAACTTGTTGTTAGTGTTGTACCATAACCGCAGCGATATTTGGTTGTTTGGGTTGGAGTTTCAAACAAATACTTAATTTTATTCAACCACTCACTTTGAATAACAACTGTGCTGTAATTTCCCAGTTTGAATTATTTATTTATTCATAAAATGAAGAAAAGAACATCGAATATTAGATTCCTATCAATTTACTCTCAGATAGAGCTCTAAATTATTGTGCCAATTAATTTATTATATCGATTAATGTGCACATATTTCTTCGGTTGGGTTAATTCACCGTAACCGTAATTCAGCTCACAGAATTTCTCTTTTCACATGTACCCCGACGGAGTGGATTGAATGAAATAACCCAATGGTTGGTTGATGCAACAAGTTTTGAATTATTTACCTTGGTGCAAGCGTGATCGTAAAAAAATAAATTTATAGCATTAGAAGATTGTGGAGTGGCCGCGCCAGTCTCCAGACATTTAGCAGTTGTTGGACACATATTTTCCTTTCATTGATAAACTCTTTATGAATGCATGAACAACAGGTGTCCGACTACTGTTCGGAGACTGGTACCCCATCTTCTGTTATGCTTTATTCCCATATTCCCAAGGATATTGAGAACACATTATGTAAACATAGACAAGCAATGCAAGCCTTGCATTGAGTAAGAAAAGTATTGGTCTCACCTTCGGGTGAATTTGAGTGAAACTCTTCAGTCAGTATTGCTGCAATACTAATGCACGAGTTCAGTATAATTAACGGAACGAAATGAACCGCAAATATCGGAAAAGTATTTCAACAATGGAAATTGTGCGAATACTGGAAAAAGGAGGAGAGTTTCAATCAAATTCACCTGACAATAGATCCCCGTTTATTTCCGCTTGTATGTAAAAGTTACCGAAGATAGCACTAAAATCCAGCACAATTTCCATCCACCAATAAAACCTCTTTCGTCTTTTCTACCTACATGTTGTACAGGAAGTCAATATCATTATAAGGTAATGATCCGAACCCCTTCGCAAGCAAACTAATCATATTAAGAAGTCATTTTACTAACTCATAACTAAGAAAATTAGTTGAATTCCACCATCATCCGTCTTCATTGTTCTTTCTCTGTCTAAATTTTGCTATTATTTTTGTTGACACCGTTGCTTCACCATCAAAGTAACATTAAACGCAAATTTATTTTTTGTATTGACCAGTCTCGCTGCTACATTCTCTCTTATTTTAATATTCAATTTATTTACAGACACCGATGACAAACAAGAAATACGTAAAAAGAAAGCGCCGCGAAGACGACCCCGCAAACAGCCTCCAACTACCAATGATGCATCCAGCGACGAAGATGGTTTTTCAAGTACAAATACAGCAAATCGCCGTAGCAGGTATAATATCGATTTCGAAACGATCGTCTCTAGCATTCATAGTTTCGTTGAAACTGGCACTTGTAGATCCCAATCAATGGACACGGAGAAGAAGCGCCGAGGTCGGCCGCGAAAGGATCCAACCGCTGTTCCACCACCAAAAACCACACCAAACAAAAAGGAAACAGTGAAAAAAACGAATGCTCGAACTCGTAATGGACGTTCCAATTCAACGGTAAAGAGTCGAGAAATGCTTTCGACTGATTCGTCGTCGGCCGACGAGGATACACCAGAAAAACGCAACGTTCGGTTACCAATAATTTCACCTCGTAATAATAACAAAAAGTTAACCAATAGAAATTTAGAAGAATTATCGTCAGCTGCTAGTGAAGATGAGTAAGTGTGCAAGAGTCATTGCTTACCGTTGATCGTTGTCCGTAATGTTTTTCGTTGTGTTCAATTTCAGAATCATACCTCCTCAACCAACAAATAGCCTACGACCGGAATCGTTGTCACCGAATGATCGACTATCCACTGGTCGAAGCAAACGTTCGTTATCGTCAAGTGAAGATAATTTGAACAGCAGCGACGATGATTTACACAATGACCAAAAAGTCAACAAACCTAAAAGTGATAAGAACAAAAAGGACACTCTTCGCAAAGTGTTTCCAAAACTTTCCAAATGGAAAGGTGGTGCCAAAGGAAAAGGTCAGGGTCAAGTGCTAATTGTCGATCACTCCGAAGAAGCTCAAACTCAACAAGCTAAAGAAAACCAAATGCCTTCCGATAAATTATTGTCACCGATTGCCTACAAACCAACCATTGCCGAACCAATTCAACAGCAGCATCAGCTTCAACAACAACAACAACAACAAACACAACAAAATATTAACAAGACTCCAACTTTGATTCCAAAAGCGTCGGAACTGACAACCAGTAACATAAATTCCAACAACAACAAATACAAATCAATGGAAACTCCATCAATAATGTGCCGCATTGATTTGAGGCGACTGAAGCGAATACCACCGGATCGAAATTTGCTACTAGCACGGCAGGCAAATCGCAGAAATTCGAAACGTGGCGGTAGTAGTATTGGTGGTGAAGACGATCGATTGTCGATGGCCAGTCCGAATGAACTTCGGAATCGTACAAGGTGCGGCGTCGACGATGAACCAAGCAATCGAATAAGTAATTCCAGAGATAGTAGCAGTAGTATGGATGGAAAATCGTCCAATCAAAAGTCGTCAATGGTCGACATTGCAATAGCTCCTACATCAAATACAAAAATCGGTAGTAGTAGTGGCAGCAGCAGCAGCAGCAGTAGTAGTTCCAGCAGCAGTAGTAGTAGTATACAGGCTCGCAGCGACTACGAAATGTCAAACGTGAATGAAAGACTTAGTAGTAAATACAATACCGTTATACACAATAGTATAGAATCTAGGCTAGGCAATGTTGATCAACATACTATAAGGAATACGTATAGCACGACACATTCACCGAAATTGGATGAAAAACCGATTGGCAAAGCAATCAAACACGAAGGCCTTAAATCTGAATTTAGCAATAATGAATACAATAATTATGCGTCACCAAAGTCGTTAACGGGCGACGCTGTCAATAGTAAATTGACCAACAGTTACGGCAGCACGATCAAACGAGAAAATATCAAAACGGAATTCAATGCTGATCCAGATGAAACACAAAGCAGTCATAAACCTTGCACAAATGATTTTGCGCCGCATAGTCGAAGTAAACGTTCATCCAGTGGAAGTAGCAGTCCGTTCAAAGATAAGAGAAAGAAGAAGGTTGGTACATTGGTCGATGGGGTTTACTCAATGGACAATGTTTTTAACTTTTTTCACTTTGATTTTACAGAACGATTTAGTAGTGGAACAAGTACCTCCAACCAATCACGATCGGTTAGATAATTTGCTGGCACCTCCACCACAGAAGGCACCCATAGTCCAGAAAGTTTACTATTCATATTTTGAGCGTGCTAATGACAACAAAGATGAAACTAAGTATGTTACTGCACTAAGTCCGGTGGCAAGAGCAAATTTTAACATGTTTTCCCTTTTCGAAAAAAACCAGGGACCACAGCACTTTTCTGTTAGAAGCCAAGAGACTGAAACATGCAGCTGATCGGGCAACGGAGAGCCTAGCGCAAGCCATGCTATATTTAGAAGCGGTGCTCTACTTTCTACTTACTGGTACAGCTATGGAACGAGAATCTGTTACGGTCAAGGCAGCTTTTACTATGTTTAAAGACACTCTTAGTTTAATAAAGTAAGTTCGCCCGTTAATTCCGATTCATCTGGACAAAACTTTAATTTGTTTACTTGTCTCTTAGATACATTTCTTCGAAATTCAAAAACCAACAATCACATCCAGTACAAGGAAACATTCACAGCAAAGTGGCAATTTTAAGGTACATTATACGAACATTTCTACAGTAAGAGACAGTAGTGTGAACTCCCAATTTCTTTCCATCATTTTAGCCTGAGATGTCAATCATTAATACATTTAAAATTGTACAACATGCAACGGCCCGAAGTCAAAGAATGTCAAAAAATAATTTCGGATTATATGACCAAAGGTAATATTGAAGTGCCAAATGGCAATACGCCATCACCAATTTCTCCGACCAATTCTGTTGGATCACAGGTAAGTTCAATACGAACATCAAATTGGAAAATAATTTTTTTCACGTATTCTAACAAGCGTTCGATTATTTTTCAGAGTTCGGGATCGAATACTCCACCTTGCTCGTTGGAGCCGCTACAAGTACATGGTGCATTTCAGCGACAAGGAAGTCTTTTCAATTATTTAGTTAGCTGTCATGACTTATGGGATCAAGCTGATGCACTAGTTACGAAAGGAAATCACACAGGTAATGAATCCATTTTTGTTGTATTACGGTTACGAAATTGTTAATACGTGAGTCAAAATGACGGTTGCATTGCGACAACGTCAGGGACAATTATTGCTAAATTGATTTACAGAATTTATTGAAATTTAACCGAATCTGTCAAGAATTTACCAAAATTATTTTTTGGTAAATCAGTCCGGGCATGGAAGTAATGCGATATACTGGTAACCTAGTTACCGGGAAATCGAACCTTCGCTGAATAAAGCATCGGGAAAAGTATTGACCGGGATGCCAGTTTTAAGTTTTTGGTTACTGGGAAATCGTGACTGTTGCCGGGAAGAAAACATTATTTCCATACCTGATGTTGTCATTACCAATGTCATAGGTTCCAATAAAAGTCTTTTTGATGAACGGAAATGCGGATACGGTTCTGATTGGAAATTTTGTTTTCTGTTTTTAATGTTACAATCCAAAACCTATTAAGCTGGCTACGTGTTGCAGAAACAGAGAATAGTATTTTTCCTAACGCCTGCTAAGAGGCTGTTTAGGGAACGAGAGGTTTCCAACACGAGCCGGAGGCGAGTTCTGGAATCGAGTTCGCTAAAAAAGCCTCTTAGCATAAGTTAGGAACATCGTTTTGTTTATAGTGTGTTGGAAATGAGCGACGAAGTCGCGATATTGTGACACTAGATAAACAAAGTTTTTTCTAGTAACGACAGCACCGATGTGTCGGGCATTAGTAAAACAAAATTTCGTAGTTTGCCATCTGATTTCTCATGGTCGGCAGTTCATAGACACTTCTTTTAGTGAAAGCGGGATTTGAATTTATATAGATCAGATGTGAGCATAGGCACAGTAATATTTGAACCATCAAGAAAAATGGTGTAACTCAATAAATGACTCTGGTCACTTTCGCGCGAACTTCGGTGATTTAGTTGTTGACAATTTAAGAAAGAAAACCCGATCCGACGTGCTTTAGATAAGACTTTTCGTATTTGAGAATATCTCAGAAAAAACCAATTTATTTGCCAATTACTTCGATCTCAAATCGAGATTATCATCAGTGGCTATAACAATAATTCAGTCATGATACAAAAAGACAACAACAGCAAAAAATAGATCAGTCTGTTGCACATTTTGAGTTGATCTCCCGTAGATTTTTTGCATGAACTTGACTAAATTTTTACCAATTTTCATAGATTACTCAAGTTACGGTTGAGGTCAAGGTACATTAGGTTGAGGTTATTAACTGGATTAGTTATTTTTAAGTCAAGCAGTGCTATAAATTTTCGGACTTACAAATTTTCGAATTTTCAGGAATTTTTTAAGAATTTCATGGAATTTTTAAAGAATAATATACTATAAATGGGCTCTCATAGCATAGATCTCCTTTTACTTTAAATGTAATTTTTTGGACGAAGTCACAGCTTTTAATTATCTTGTCAGAATCTAAAGGCTTCAGCATGACAATCTCCAAGCAAAACTGGCATCACATTAATTTTTATACGACAACAAGATCAAGTTGGATGATACAAATAGTGTTCAGTTCATTCAGAGTCGATTCTGTCTGTGAAATTAGTCCGTGGATTTATTTCCATTTAGGGGAATTTATATGTTCCCCTAAAAATCGGCTAACAAAATATTATTAACTTGGAAACGGTATTATGCATTACCGGTTATTTACCGGTTACATTCCATACTCAGGATCAAGTAAACTTGATCTGTTTCGAGTTCGTTTCCACATAGACATTTTGGAGAGAGACTTGAAACCCGTAGAAAATCTAAGTGCAAATCGGCGATGACAATTAAGCGATAACCACAAACCATAATTTGACGAAAATAAGAGAAACAAATAATTAAATTGGTTTCGGATAAACATGCCATTTCACAAAACCTATCGAATTGTTCATGTATTTCTGACCGACCAACTCAAATATTAATCCAATTTATCTCTCTTCCTTTGCAGATTTTTTTATCACACTCGACCATGAATATGGACCCATCACATTACACAGTACAATAAACAATGTGGTCAAGTACATTCAAGCTGGCTTACAGCATCTGAAAGTGGAAAAGACCAAACAATTGTAATATTTATAGTCACACACACACGAAAGAAAAATGTTCTCAGATTGTTCAACAATATACGGAACATATCCCGTATTCGTAGCGGCCGATCTTCGCATCTACGAATATATAAATAAAGCAGGCAACAATATGTTGTGTCTAAAAACATATGATTGAATTGTTATTGATTAATTTTATTGATTATTATTATTGATTTTTTTTTAATTTTATTTTATTTGTACAACATTAAAAACTAAACAAAAATTTTTCTTTTTTTTAAATATATATTTTTGAATTGAAACGGAAATGTATAGTAGCGGAAATGAAATGATTATCATAGGGAATTATTATGGTATACAAAAAAAAGTGGACGAAAAAGATGACAAAGGAAGACACAAGAAGACTTTCACTTCGATTGAAAAGTGAACACACATTTTGGTGAGACACGGTGTATCGTGTATTTGAAATAAAAGAGAGAAAGAAAAGATGATAGAAATAAAATAACTAAAATTTAAAAATAAAAAAACTTTGTAATATAAAAAGATGAATAAAAAACCAAAACCAATAGAAAGAAGAAGAAGAAAAAAAAACATTTTTTTACTAAAAGAAAATTAAAATGAGAAACAGAAAATTAAAGATAATTATACTTAATAAGGAAAAGATAAAAAAAAACTTATTTTATTAACTGAGACGCGCTATGATGGGATATAAAATAAAATTAAGAAAAATTAAGAAGAAAAAACAACACACAAAGATTATTTAAAACAAATAAATGAAGAAAAAAACGACGGAAAATGAAATTATTGAAAGAATTTTTTTTTTTTCGTTTTTTAGTCATATAAAACAAAAGATAAATAAAAGAAAAACAACCAACAACACCACACAATAATTTATATTTATAAAAACTGAAGAAGAAAAATTATGAATTTTATGAATGAAAATTCAATCAATCGACGACGAGATTGGACAATTTATTCGTAATTTTTAAATTACCCTAGGCATTATAATAAAAAAAAGAATTAATTTAAACTCAATTTGTACATAAATTATATACAACAACAAGAGAAGAAAAAAAACATAAAAAAACTTATATTGATGAAAGATGGAAAAATTAGCTGAGGAAAATTGTAACTACAGAAGAAAAAAAAATAAATGAAAAAACAAAAAAACATTATTTTATTACGTTATATATAAACAACAACTACTACCAAACACAATAACATTTAAAAAAAAGCAGAAAAAATGAAGAAGAAAAATTACGGAGAAAGTAAACAGACAGAGAATGAACTATAATTGATTCGAAATTTCAGTGATGACAAACCTGCTGATTTGTCTTAATGTTCAGTGACAAATTTTTGATATTTTATAAGTCAACGTAATACATTTACAGTGATTTTCACACATGGAAACAACTAGACATCTCTGTCGACTATCTAAAAGCATCTACTGCTTCCGGTAAACGGTATTCAGACTAAGAGTAGCTTTTATTGGATACGAAAATGTGTTAAACAGAAACCGAATGTCATGCTTCCAGTTTTAAGAGCACTTAAAACGCACATTGACTTGACTTACCCTGACTTGATTTTGTTCAATTGGAATTGGTTCTCCTAGTACTAATCGTCCTAATTCTAATCGTACCTTAAGTTTACTAAAAAGTAAGTAAAGAGCGCTGGGGCTGCTTGGGTATCCGTCACTTAACTGTTACAGCAACAAGTCCTGCAGTCTAACAAAAACTGGCTAGCATAGTTGCCAATCAAAATAGATATGTACTACATCTATAAGAAATTATGTCGTTTCGGGATGGAGTAGGCCTTGTTAATAGGCAATATTACCTTCGAGGACTTATGTGGCCTTTATCTATTCGTCAAATTACCTGTTTCCCTTCGGTTGGTATTTGGAAGCACAGTGTTTTTACAGCCTGGGACAGTCAAAAAAGTGCATTTTTATTCTATACGTGTTTTTGACTGTCCTTGGCTGTACCGCTAAGGTTATTAATTTCTTATTCGACATTTTTGACAGTTACACTTTGCATCGTAGCCGTAAAGTGCATAATGTTTGACATTGCTCCAATGTTACATACGGCTGTCGATAACGACGACAAAAATAATGAAAAGCTCTGGGTAATATGGTCCTTTATATAGTAAAATGCATGTTCAAAAAATTGAAGTACAAGATTTGAGATCAACAGATTAAAAATAATTTGATCGATGGAAGTAATAGACCCAACAATAATACTGGTCATGCTTGCCGTATGTAAGAGGTTAAAGGGATTAAAGTCTCTAACTGCGAAAACATTTGCAAAAATATCAAAGAAAATGAGGTTTACATAAATCATGAACGCATTGAATGTGAAAGGACAAGTGTCTCTTACGCGTGTGATTATATATTATTCGCGCAAGCTTCAATGCGTTCCCTTGCTGCGAATTACTTTGAGCAATTTCAAACAGATTCGCGTATCATTCAAAAACATTACGTACGCTTCGTAAGCAAATTAAAATGTGGATTGAACATCAATATCGATTGTATACGATTAAAGTTTATTTGCTCGATTTTATCTCAATGATCACTCCCATCTGAGCTGCTTACGATGGTGGTGTTGAATGGTTGTCTTGGTGTTGAATGTATATGAATCTGATTTTTCGCAACATCTCTTTGTACGAAATGTCCAAACATTTATCTTTGAAGAGAAATTATGTAATTTCCAAGTTCAGTAGTCTTAACTGCTAATACTCCTCCGACCAGTCTCATTTCTTAGTAGTCACCAGTTCTTATTTAGCTTCGAACGAACCCAGATTTCTTTTGCTTAGATGCTCGTAATTGAATCATTTGTTGGGATGACATTAACATAGAAATTAGGGTTCTAAACGAGCGGGAATCTCGTTACCGGGATACTGACAACATTCACTTTTTGTAATTTTTCTTGACAATTAAACAATTACGCTGGTGCTGGTGTAATCTCAAAAACCTCATCAAAATTTTAAAATTAGCTAACAGAACTTCTAAACCATGTCTCAATATGAAACAGATATTTACGTCACAAGGACCGAACGGTTGAAAAGTCGAGTTTTTGCGTGAAGTTTGTTGATCCGAGGCGAAGCCGATTTACGTATTATTGCCATCAACACTATACTTCCAATGAACTTCACATACCAACGGTCATAGAGGTTGTTTTTTTGTCTGTACTATTATATACCGGTAGCAGTTAAAAAACAATTTATCAGCCTCTTCCGAAACATTGAAATTTTGCGATAAGCAATTTCTGATTATTATTTGTTGTCATTAAGATATCAGCAATTTGCCACTGTAATAATTAAGATTATCGATGACAAAGTAAAAACAAAATGAAAATTGGGTGAATAATAAAAAAAAATGAAAAATCAAGACAAAAAAATAAAACTTTTATACAACTACGCAGTACGCAACTTTTTATTGTTAAAACAAAGGAATAAATAAATTATTATTTTAACTTTTTGGTTTTATTATTTAAAAAATGAAAACAGAAACAGTTTTGTTTGCTTCGAGACTTAGTTTTTTATCTTTCAATTGATTTTAGGTGAAAAAAAAACGGAAACAAAAATATGTTCATTTTGTATGTATAATAATATAATTTATAAAAAACAAAAAAAAAACCTAAAAACTATTTATTAAAACAGAGGAGGATATTGCAACAATTGTTTTTATTTGTGAATAAAAAAAAAATATTTAGATAAAATTTGGACAAAAAACAACAAATTATTATTAAAGAAATTAAAAATTATTTGGACTTTTCCTTCAAATATCGACTGATTTCACAATTATTCTGCACATCCATAAAAACATATAAATCTTATCCAGTTTAACTCTTTTTAACACACTTGACAAATGATGAACATCACTTATATCAAGTGTCTGATGCAGAATCTGTTACTTCAACGTTTGCAAGGTACGTATATATATGGGATATTCCATGGTTGCGACTACAATTTCGGCAAATTATGACCGCTGTCAAAATTTCCAAATTCGCTTTGATAATTAAACTTTTTGTTTTCTCTTCTTAATTCATCTTGTCTTACAGGCTATTTGGTATGTTAGTGAGTCGAGAAATCTGTTTAAAAATGTTTCTTTATCAAAAAATGACAGTTGGTCGATATATTTGTAGAGAAGAAAATTAAGTAAGAGAAGTGAAGAGTTCTACATTAAAGACTTTTGATACGAATAGGTGTTTCGTACGGGTCGGCGTTAGCTATGTTTTATTTGACCTTCCAAAAGTAAAATAATAAATAAAAAAAGATTGAATATTGTCGAAGATATTGGAAAATGTTACACTGAACGTGGAATGTTCCATATAACACTAAGACAAACTTGAGACTTAACCCCAATACAACTCTCTTAAGACACGAGTTTTAACGGTATTCTACTCGTCCAACCTAATGAAGTCTGAGTATTCTGACGTTATTACCACATAAAAGCACGGCGTATGGTGGTACGATATTCAGTAGTTTCCTGGCGATTTATATGTCGCTCTATTCTTAGGGATGAGTAACATTGAATAAATCTGTGGACGAACTACAGCTTTAACATTTCAAATGTCTCACTATCAAATTTTTCTGAGAATTTCATTGTGTTGTTGCCAATTCACAATGAAATTCTCTGAAAAAATGACAGTGAGACATTTGAGATGTTAAAGACTGTAGCATTGTTGCTCTTTAAGGTCTAACTAACGTAGTTAGTGTATCGACAAGGTGACGCTTTCTGTTTATGTCACACTTGTCAAAATATAAATCTCCTTTCCTATTTTTCACTATTCAACTCTGTTTTAGAAGCATTTATCCATTGCATGTTAATGTTAGACCTACATTTCTTAAATTTAAAATTGTTGGGCTATCCACAGACCTACCACCAGAACCGTTTCGAATACCGATGCTACCGTTTAGAAATGACACCGACGTGACAAAACTGACAAAAATACTTTTCTAAGTGAGAAACTCGTTCTGAAAAAGTGACATATTTCAACTGTGAGTCTTAATAGTAGAGCTAAGTTGTGTATTCTGAAAACGTCTGCAAAACCAAAATGAGTTCATGCAGTCAGCTGTAATTTTATTTTGCACATTACATTACACAATAATGGACGAAGACCACAGACTAAAATGTGGTAAGATGCTACAACTCGAATCAGGACAAATAATCTTTTTATGTAAGATTTGCTCTGGTGAGTTCATTTCATTAGGGCTGTTCGTTCGTCATCACAGAATGATACACGGTGCTATCCAATTGCAACCATTGCAACAAAAAAACACATGTGAGGCTACTCGATGGCAACCATCGCCTCAAACAGTGACACATGGTGCTGTCAAATTGCAATCATTGCAACAAAAAATTACACATGGGGCTACTCGATTACCACAATTGACTCAAACAGTGACACATAGCGCTGTCAAATTGCAACCATTGCAACAAAAAATGACAAGTGGAGCAATAAAATTGAAACCACTGCAACTAAAGACAACACTTGGGACTACCCGACTCCAACCATCGCCTCAAACAGTTACACATGCTACTGTCAAATTGCAACAAAAAATCAGATATGGGGCTATCCCAATGCAACCATTGAACCATCGAATAGTGACACAAGGTGCTGTCCAACCAACAATTGCAGGATCCTTAACAGAAAAAAAATATCCACTCGTGGTTATTAAACGTTCTGTTCCACCGGCAACTCAAACAACATCGGCTAAAAAAAGTGCTCCGATCCCGCCATACAGCTCTGACAGAGACGAAACAATTTCGTTTAGAAAATTACTCGGCTACAAGTCGCCGCAAGAGGAAACGCAACTCCGGAAGGAGTTCGATACAGAGATTCATAGAGACACATGCAAACCAAAAGCTCGAATCAAATGCGATTACTGTTCGAAAACCTACCTTTCCGCCGGAGGATTAAGAATTCACATGCACCGTCATCACAAATTAAACATTCCGTTTTTATGCGACGCATGTCCAAAAGCATTTAACCTGCCTTCCGAATTGACATTGCACCGACTTACCCACGGCATCGAAAGAAACATTTTGTGCGACTTCTGCGATCAACAGTTTTTAACGAAATACCAAAGAGGTATCCATGTGAAGTGTGACCATGCGAATGAAACGTATCGCTGCACAGTATGCTTTTTTGATAGCAAAGTACTTGGGGTCGTACGACGTCATCAATCTTTGGCACATGGTATTTGAACTCAATTGGTGGCGATCAATTTTTATTTTGTATACAAATGTTCTACTTTGAGTTGTAGTGATTTTGAATAATTAATGATTAAGAACTTAAACTAAAAGAGCCGGTTGAATCGGCGGTTTTAAAATATTGAATTGTTAAACTGATTTTTCATACGTTAAAATAAAAGAGCAAAGTCAAACGTTTAGCTTGTCGTTTAAATCCAATTATTATCAGAAAATTACCCAGGGAGTGGAAAAACAGGATAAGTAGGAAAATTTTCTGGTTTTCTCGCCAATGGCTACAGTTGTATGTACAAACAGTATTTCCTTCAAAATTAAATATTTTGTTTCATCAATACATTTATATGGACATATCGCACACCATTTTTGAATCAAAACATCCAAAGATATGCTTGATAAACTAGTGAAAGACACGCTGTTTTGCTTGCATCCTCGCCAATAGCTACTGATCGACTCACAAGAATTTCCTAAAATTTTGTTAGTTGGATTCGTCTTTCCTGTTTTTCACTAGCTATTCAAGCATGCAACATATCTGAATGTTTTCGCTCTAACATCGTGTGCGCTACATCAAATGAGAGGTATTGACGAGACGAAAGTTATTTGTTAACCAAGCAGAGAAAATAGAAAATTTCACCAAGAGCGAAAGTTCGCTCAATGTGAAATTTCCTATTTTTCCCCGAGGTGAACAAAGCTTTTCATGCTTGCGTTTTGCGAAAATCCGCATTTTTGTCCACTTTGAAGAAAAAAAATAGCTTGTTCTGGTATTCAGTCATTTTAAGTAAGAAAATCTTCATTTTCGATTTTCTCCACCCAATATGGCTGAATCAGCCATTTTTAGGGAGAAAATCAATATTTTCTCACATAAAATGGCGCCTATCAGAATGACAACAAAACGTCATTTTCACAACCCTTTATTTATAGTGCACAAAATAAGCATCGCTAGCACGTTGTCGCGACTCAACTGGTCAAGTCAAGTCTCCAGAACAGTGTTTCTGTTTCGTTTTGCTGTTTTTCATTTGTTTTTCAAGTATATCTCTGGATGTTTTGATTCAAAAATGGTGTGCGATATGTCAACTGAAAGGTATTGATAAGACTATTTCTGTTTTCCCGCACCTCCGTATCGGTCGAAGTTTTTTTTTTAAACGATGAAAAAGTACATTTAGACTTTTAGAAGAAAAAATTGTTCTATTAAACATCTCGAAAACCTTCAGTTGATTTTATATCGTAATTTCACAAAGGGTTTTGATCACCACATTATGCGCTGTCGCATGTACACTTTTGTCTACCTCCTACGCTATATTTTATTGAGGGTGGTAAGTTCATCAAACGAATTTTGAACGCTTATTAAAACACATAATGGTTCTGAAATATAACAGAAATGATTGTTGATTCCGTTCGCTACTATGACAATCTAGGCATACTAATACATGATTCCCGCATTTCGCATCCAAAAATCTGTTATTTTATCTGCAACTGAAATTTCGAACCAAAAACAACTTTCCGATTCGGCACTTTGTATGAACACAAAATGCAAAGCTTTTTTGACACTCCATACGTAACACCTTCCAAACGAAAGCTTTCGAATGCAAGAGGTAAGGAATTTCCTTTTTTTTCATTTCATGAACGCATGCTCCTTTTTCGAACACACACATACTTCCAAACAAAAGGGAATAGTCAAACTATGTGAATTGTTGATTTTTTTTTTCTTCTTTATTTTTTGTTTTATACCATCCATATGGCAACCCTTGTCTAGGCCGAAAATTTACCCTGGTTGTCCCCAATACATCCTCATTTAGTTCTCGCACTCTCTGATAACCAGTTGTGTTTTTGAGTTGTCCGTAGTTTTATGTAAAGATCTTTCCGAAAAAAGAAAAGAAAATTGCATAAAAGTTACCACGTTTTTCTTTTGTTTCCCGTGGGATTTACATTGCATTTTAATAGAATTTGATAATATCGTCGACTCGAAGTTGTAAGGGAAAAAGTGGAAAAGATTAATTTTAGGTGGTTCGGTAGCGATAAATACGCACACAAAAGCCGCACAATTTACACAATTCGCGTATACCTATTATTTTGTACTCGACATCGTCTTTTGTGTTATCGATTTGCTTTGGAAAAGAAATAAAAATCTTAAAGTAAAGTGTTTTAGTAGTGTGATGTACAAGTGTTAAACATTTTTCTGTTCGTCGTAATTACAACCGTTGATTTGCTGTGCAATTTGGATCTATCGAACCGAATGTTGGATTGGTAATTGTGAAAACATTTTCCTTCACAGTTTTTTTTTGTTTTCCTTTATTCTACGCCCATCTATTTGACGATCCGATTTTCCATTGTAGATTAAAGGTACAGAATTTTAATTGAGAGTGGGTGTTCTCTTATATTATACCGGTGCCGCCTAGACATAGCCAGTTTTTTTTTATTTCCAACTGTTCCACTTTTTATTATGCAAACTGTGATGAATGAAAATCTATTCTATCAGAGCTTTTATGGAGTAATAGCACACATCACACAGAGCTATTTTATAAACCAGCATAGCTCGAATATTTCGCTTTCAGTTTGCTATACAGTTAGATAATTCCATTCAATTTAATCTTCGTATTTTTCTTTTCGAACGCTGAATGTAATCTAATTTGGATTTATTGTGGCAAATCCTGTTGAGGGATGTTGAACTCGTATACCGACACAGCTAAAAGCTTAGTAGTTTAAGTATAATAGGAAAAATTATTGTCAACTCGGCAGTTTATGGCAAAACAAGTAGAACAATTTCAATGATTAGTCTCTTCGTTCAGCCGGAATCGATATTGATTATGTGATGAATTAACTTTTTTTGTAGTATAGCAATATGGTTGCACCTTGGTGATGTCTCCTCTGTCATAAACATAAAATACATGTTTCAGACAAAAATAGTATGAGTTCCGATGTCACCTTTGTAATGAAACATTGAAAGAATCGATCGCATTAGACTGATGAACGAATGTCAATATAGGGAAATGCATTGATAAACCATTTAAGAGTAAAGGTGGTTCTATCAGTAGTTTGAGATTATTGACAAAAGTATTCTAACCCTCACTGAGCTGATTTGAAATCTTAGTGATAGAGTTATGAGAGTAAACGAACTGAAGGGTATGAAAATTCGCACACAGGATAAGATGTATACAAATTCAGAATCTATGACTTCAAAATCTAAAGATGAGTCAATGTGGAACTCATAGAATTTCTTAAGAAGAGAAAAACTTATAACTGCATGACATTCTGGATAAAAAGTTTCGCGAAAATTGACTATTATTCGTTTAATGAGTAATTTTCAACAAAAGGACATTTTAGACAGTGGACATTGCTCACTTTTGTCGATGATGTAGCTTACCAGATGATTTAGATGTCTGATTTAGATGACCATAGATCTAATTGCAGTAAATATGATTATGGAGTACAATCAATTCGACGGTACAATAACATCATTCCATAAATGAGTTCGTGATTTTTCTTTCGGAAGATTCGAAAATTATGAATTTTAAATGAGAATTGTTCACACCCCACATATGTAACCTGTTACGGACGGTTTTTATCTGTTTATCGACAACAACCTAATGAATAAGCAAAAAGCTCTGCCTGATGTTGTCTTAGATAGCAAAACGGTTGTTCAAGAAAATGAAGTAAGAGATTTGAAATCAATCTCTTAACTTAAGTCAAATGTTGTTACAGACTCGACGGTAAAACTCTCTGATAGGCTTACCGTATGTGAATGATTTCATAAACGAAATTGCATTTTATATGTGTAATCATGATTTGCTGTGCTGAGAGGATGATGGAGAATATTTTGTATCGGAAATTAGTTTAGAAGGAAATTGTTTGTAATCGACATAATGGCATAAAAACAATTTGACTTTTACAGCCTTACCGGTGTACATAATATACAACCATGTATACGTACTAATAAACCATTCATCGTTCCACATTCTCTGTATACATAAATTTTGCCCCACTGACTGAACACCATCATACACAAAATTTATTTTCCCCGATTTCTCCTCTTTATAATATGGAAAAAAGTTTAGAAAATCTTGATGCATTTTACTCACATCGCCCGTATTCGGAAAATTTCGAATTTTCCAAAAGAAAATTCGTGTGGTTCGGTTTCGTGTTGGTTTTTTTGTATTATTTTCTCTCACATTTTGCATGTGAATCTGAAAAATCCTCATTTTATTTCGTTCTGTTGAGTGAAACGAGTCGAATAACACTTTTTTTTCGTTCTCATAAATTAATTTTTTTTATTTTTTTATTTTTCTTTAGTTTTTGATTTCTTTTTTGTTTTTGTGTTTCCTATAAATTTTCTAATTTCATCGGCCACCTAATTTCTCGATATTTTCCGTTTTAAAAATATCATTTTATTATTATACGAATTTATTGTGTTTGAGCTGGATTTTATTTTCAATTTATCCAATATCGACTACGCATATTACTATACACGGTAGAACGGTTGTTCGGATATTTTCAAGTTTTCTTTTTCATTATTATAATTTGGAAAGTGATTCGAGTATTGAAACGTTTACCTGAATGAAGTGCAATTCCCGGCTAGAGAAAAAAAAAATTGGTTCATGAATTCAACTAAAACTAAATGATGTGGAGCTGTGTTTTTTCAATTGGATAGATAACAGACTATTTAGCTAGAGAGAAAGAGATAATTTATTTTTATACAAAAAGAAAATATTTTTGCGATTAAAAATAGGGTGAGTGAGTTACTGGTATAATACAATTATACTACACATACATAAAACGCACGTTTTTTTAACGATATATAGAAGAACCACCATAGCGGAATTTCGAATATCTCATTCTGAATAATATTATTCATCTTGACATGATGAACGAAACACTTATATGAATGTCTAAACATTTATGAAGAAGAAAAGAAGAAAAAAAAATGATGTGAATATGAGTGGTGTACAAGACTTGGTTTTGTCTGTGAAATTTTGTGTTTTTTTTTTCGGTTATATTTCTATTTTTAGATGAATAATAAAAATAGAAAATTTATTATTATAAATTAGTTTACATACCAAAAAAAAAATATATTCAATTTTCAAACAATTTTCTTAAGTGTTATATCTTTTTTGATGATTTTTATTTTCGGATGAACATTTTTTTTATGGAATTAAGGAGATTTTCTCTTCGATGATGTGAATGAGTCTTGTTGGTTTATGGATTGGTTCTATAATTAAAATGCTCGTCTCTATAGTCATCAATTGCAAATTACACGAGGGGGAAATGAATCGAAATAAAAAGAATTTTTCTTTTACTTACAGTTCAACCAAATTTGTATGTAACTTTCAGCTGTTTTATCAGCTGGTCGACTCTTACAAACATACTGCTTATACGGTTTTATCCGGGCCTGGACCGGCCATACTGTGAATTCGGGCAATTCCCGAAGGGCCTTTTAGATGAACATTTTTAATTGGGTCTTTAAGTTCTATGTAGCCCCCGAGGTGTATACACCAATAGATGAGATAAAGTTTCATGTTGTAGAAAAATCATATAGATGTAGAACTACAGGAAAAAGGAATAAAATTTCAGCCTAAATTTCCTTCAGCTGATTCACCACGGCAGCATAAAATAGACCAGGCAGAAGTGGATGATTTGACGAGGAACCTGATATATCATATTCCGTGTGACTTGTGAAAACATTAATTTTATTCCTTGATTATTGATCTGAATTTTGTATAGTGAAACAGAAAATATTGGCGAATTAATTGAAGTCTTATTTTGTTGTGTTTTGGGGTGCAGGACAAATTACATGCTCATTCTGATTGTACCCAAATTACTGAACCAAACTTCTTGAAGACGCTGAGTGTTGTTTGCAGTGGTTTATAATTGAGAAACCGGAAAAGTTTAACTCTAAAAATGTTGGCATCTGTATCATTTTGCTCCTGCCTGGTTTATTTTATTCTGCCGTGGATTTACTCCTTCTTAAGAATTCAAACGAAACTGGTTATACATGTTTTACGGTTTTACCACGCGCGTGTGTTGTTAAATCCGTATTAAAACTCATAAACAGTTTTGTTTGTGTGACTGAACCAGCTGAAGTAAACTTATGCTGAAAGTTGATAGCCCTTTCCTGTATTTAAAAACGAAATTTCGGTAATCACAGGTCAGGTGACTTCTATCATCTCGCTGCATTTATGTTGTTTCAAAAAGTTCCGTATCGTTTGATTGTCGATCCCTTGGATTAGATATACTAACACTAAAACTTCGACCTAAAACCAAGGTCGTAAGAGAACTTAACCAACGCACTTCAAGCAAAAGTGCTATTAATGACAGCTGCCAAATAGTTTTGTATGAAATTTTTACCCCACTCTTTTTACAGTGTAAAATTTTGTATGGAACACTGTCAACTTTCAGTACCCTATTTTGCTTGAAGTGCGTTGACTTAATCTCTTCTTTCAGAACCTTCTCTAAAACTACAATTTCAATTTTCAAAAATACCTACAAAGCGACTAGTACGACGCATAAGTAGAAAAGATTTTTTTTTTAAATGGATCAATTATAGTTTGTGCTAGTTTCATGTTCTAATAATCCCTCAGCGGCATCTTTTTTATGAAAATCTTGAAATTAGACACTCATTTAGCAATATGGTAGAATTTTATGAACTTTTTAATGTTGTATCGTGATACATCGCCTTCACTTCGTCTGTTTAATAAGACAATTATCCTCTTCCTCAATCGTGACGCCATTCGTGAATAAATTACGGTACACATAATTTCTAAAAAATGCTTTTCAAAAATGTGGTGCGTCAATTACTCGTATGGAAAATTCCATCGCGTTTATGAACGAGTTTGTGAAGAATTCATTATGTCGATTTAGAGGTATAGATGTGTTTAGGATGTCTGCTGACCAATCATTCCCCTTAATGCACCATTAGATGGAATCCGGTTTTCACAACAATAGATTGGACCATTTTCAATGCCATTCATATTAATGTCATTGGCTATAAGAAAATGACAGCTCTATTCAAAACATTGATAACATAAAATATCGCACTATCGATAATCCTTCTATTGCAAGATCAAGAGGGTGTTGGTATAGTAATAATCAAAAGTACCCCCACCACACAACAGTAGCGTCAGTCAATACATTGTTTTTTTTCGTGTATTTTTTTCAGATGTATTTACAAGTCATTTTATAAAAAAAAAATCAACACGTGACGCCAGTATTATTCGAATCGGAAGTTGGTGAACTTTGGAGAGCACAAACTGAGAAGACTACTAGCAATCAAAAAACCTCAAAAAGTTTCTTCTTTTTTTTTTAAACAAAGTAAAAGTAATCAAAAAGTGTGATAAAAATGACGAGTGGAATCGTTGAAGCTCAACAAAATGGAAACGGTAGCACCAACGGCCAGGAAGAGTCCAAAACAAACTTAATCGTAAATTATCTTCCGCAAACCATGACACAAGAGGAGATACGATTACTGTTCTCGAGCATTGGCGAAGTAGAGAGTTGCAAGCTCATTCGGGATAAAGTGACAGGTTGAAATTGTGTTTTATTTTGTGTGTGCAAGTTGGACTGATTCGAATGTTTCTTGAACAGGACAAAGCTTAGGCTATGGCTTTGTGAATTACAGTCGAGCGGATGATGCTGACAAAGCGATTAACACCCTGAATGGCTTACGACTTCAGAATAAAACTATTAAGGTGAGTTGATTCTAAAACACAAATTTCGTTTCATAACCTCTACGAAAATCCCGTTTTGGTTGTAGCCCCTGACGATACAGAATAATGTCAGCATCGACAATGGGTTGAATCAACGCCCTTCAAGCTATGATCATAATCGACAGCTGCCTATTTAGTATGAATTGGTTTTTACAGTGTGACACTGTCAAGTTTCAATACCTTGTTTAGAGTGACACTCATGCTTGAAGTGCGTTGGTTGAATCGGAAATTCATGTGCGGTCTTTGATAACGTTCATTCTAATTTCTTATAAATTGGAAATGTCAAATCTATGCATCGGTCATGGGTCATGTCGACAAAAGACTGTTTCCACTTTAATCGGTGGCTTGCGAAACCTTCTTTTGATCGACTGATTTTTAATTTGTAGGTTTCCTTTGCTCGTCCAAGTTCCGAAGCGATAAAAGGAGCAAACCTATACGTTTCCGGTTTACCAAAAAATATGACCCAACCCGATTTGGAATCATTGTTCGCACCATACGGACGAATCATAACATCGCGAATTCTGTGCGATAACATAACAGGTATGTATGGCAATTTCGGTTCATATGCTTTTCACTTTTCGTTTGAAAACAATTTATTTTTCGAGTCAATGACCGAATGGTCAGTAGCCAAAAAATAATAAAAAATTTAATTTTCTGGATTTTTTCTATCTTGGTGAAAGTTGAAAGAATTTTATTCTCTTGGAACTTTTTAATCACATTACTTCCAAACTGTATACTGAAACGATTCACCATTACACAACCAAATTTTTTATTATTTTTTGATAATCAAAAAAATGAAATTGGAAAAGTTTTTGTTAAAAAAAAAAAAAATCCGCAAATTTGCTAATTTAATTTGAAATTTATTTTCTTTTCAATTTTTATGTTGAGTGGAAGTTTAAACACATAAAAATATTACTTTTTCACTTCATTTCAAGTACAACATATCGTTACTGCAGGTGGAATTGATATAACGGGTATGTACCCTTCATGTAACAATGAGTGGTGATAATAACAACGTAACACATTTAATATAATCGACACATTCTCTAATAATTTCGGATTATAATTCTGATCGAAAGAAAAGAAAAAGTTAATTGGAAACTATCCAAGCCATGAAATGGCTACCATCGAAATAGGTGAAAGTAATTTCCCCGAACTTGTCAAAATTTTTTGAGCCAATCGTTGAAACCAACCAAGTCAATTGGCTAGAACCTTAGTTTCATCTTCAGCAAACCAGTACAAAGAATCGCTTTCCTAACTAGGCCTATGTCAGTAGTTGACTTGTGTATGTCGAATGTATGATACACTATCCGATTATGGTATGTGAAATCCAGATACGCAAATGCTGGTGCGTCAGTGCTACTGGTAAAATTGAAAGTTATTGCTCGGTTCGAATAATTTTTTGGAGTTTAATCTTACTTCACATCCACTTCAATTTGACATAAGCTCATAAATTGGTCAATCTGAGTTTTTAAAGTCATTTGACAAAGATTTTACAAGATTTTACAAAGATCTGACATGAATTCGACTGAGATTCGATTCCAATCAATTTTCCCGTGATTTTATCGCCTACAACATTATCTACTGCACCTCATACTCAAGTTAATTAAAAAAAAAATTGCCTGACATCGTCTCCGACTACCAATTCATTTTGAGTCGAATTTCCGCTCCCTAATGTATATACTTCCACTGTCTAGTCCCCTTTTCCCAAACAATTATCAGTATTCTTGTGTCAACATTAACCTTATAATCAGTCATGTTTCATTGCGATAACAGAGAATCGATTGCTTGATTGTGATAAGAACGAATCGATTTTCTGATAAACTGACAACAATATTAGCTAGTAGCAAGTAGTTCGAAAACTCACACGTATTGCCCCACGAAGAACTTGATAATAATTTAATGAATCAATTAATGATGTTTGTCAGGCTTACTACAATTAGGTGTCACAACGTTTAATCATTTCCCTCTTACCACAAAACGTTTCTCAATTAAACAAAACTGTGCAGTCTATGAGTGTTGACTGATACTGAAGAATCATTACATATAAGGAATCCCCTATCAAAGTCCAGAAAATTATTTTCATTTCCCAATTGATTAACTCATCATTTATGTTCCATTAAAAAAAAACATTTTTCTCATCTTAAAAAAGAAGAAACCGAAAAGACCGAAGTGTACTCAACCAACCTTTCCGTTCCAAATTAAAGGCTTATCCAAAGGCGTGGGTTTCATCCGATTCGATCAGCGATGTGAAGCGGAAAAGGCAATCAAGGAGCTCAACGGTACAATTCCGAAAAATTCAACCGAACCGATTACCGTCAAATTTGCAAACAATCCGAGCAACAACAAGGCCATGGCCCCATTAGCCGCTTATTTAACGCCACAAACTGTTCGACGCTTTGCTGGTCCGATTCATCATCATGCAACGGGTGGTCGTTTCAGGTATGATTAGACTTGCGGGTGCAGATATGTCATTTCGGTAGCTAAACCATAAATGATTCCATGAAAACTATAGATATTCCCCATTGACTGGTGATATACTAGCCAATGCCATTATGCCTGGTACATCAATCAACAGTTCTAGCGGTTGGTGCATATTTGTGTACAATTTAGGTAATTTTGTGTTGTGGACATAGTGTCGTGATTCGGAGATTTTAATGATCAACAAAATATTGTAGCCCCCGAAACCGAAGAAAATGTTCTGTGGCAATTATTCGGTCCGTTCGGTGCCGTTCAGTCAGTTAAGGTAAGTGTTCAACCAAAGCAAAACATTTCTGTTAAGATATGAATTCGGAAGGATAATGTCTTTGTTAACGCTGGCGAATTTTTGTTCTTTTTGTAAAAGGTTATTCGTGATTTACAGACGAACAAGTGCAAGGGCTACGGATTTGTTACAATGAGTAACTATGAAGATGCGCTGGTTGCGATTAACTCATTAAACAAATATGTACTCGGTAATCGGGAGCTTCAGGTTAGCTTTAAGACAAACAAAACTAAGGGTCAGTAAGGTGGATCCGTTAGGTTTTAATTTATGATAAACAAAAGAAAAATATTTTGTTTTTCCTTTGATGTCTCTTTAATTATACTATAAATATTGATTCGTTTACAATTTCTTTTTCTTTTTGAGTTGTAGTTTGTCAATTATTTTTTTTGGTTTTCTTTTTTGGACGTAATATGTAAGGTGATTTTTATGTGTTTTGACTAAAAATTATAGAAAAATTTACACAACAAGAGAACAAAATAATTCACAAGAAATCTTCGTCTTGCAATGAGAGAAAGAGAGAGAAACTAAAGAGAACAATTTAGTCTAAAATAATGATAAAAAATCAAACACCATAACACCATAATCGTGATGTACAAAAAATGTAAGAAAAGTGTTTACAAAAAAAAAACGGGAAAAAATTTCGTGAACAATTTGAAGAGACAAACACCGAAGTAAGAAATTTAAAAAAAGAAAGAAAAAAAAAGGAAAATGAAAATAACAAAACGAGAATTAGACAACATTTACAAAGTAAATTTAGATGTATTTTAATGACAAACAAAGTTGTACTTGCTAAATAAGGGAAGAAAGATCATTTTAAAAGTACGAACCGAAAATATCCCACAAACACATCGGTTCGGTTGGAAAATATTATATTCCGTTCTAGTAAAACAAAAGAACAGGAAAACAGAAGAAATTATTAAGAAAACGAAAAAACACACAGCAAAACTGTTCGAAATGTGTTCAGATTTAAAGTAAGGATTTTATATTCTTGAATATTTAAAAATGCTAAAATTGCCAACCGGAGCAAAAAAACTCCTCGAAACGATTGGGAATTTTTCTTTCCGTTTTTTTTTTCTCTCACGTTTTGTATTTCATATTAACATCAAACTTTAATTTAATTACAAAAATTGTTCATTTATTATTCAATTATTATCGGTTTAATGTTAAAAAGTCTTGGCTTCTCCATTTTTTTCACTTCTTTTCTACATTGAGTAAATTTTCGTTAACCCAAATCATATATTATGTTAGGATTTTGAATTTTCTTTCAGTTTTAGTTTTGTTTAAAATTATTTGGATTTTTTTTTGTTCAATAAACTTATCTTTTTGTTGTAAACTAATTAACCGAATCTTTGATTTTTATTTCTTATTTGTTTGAAATGGGTCAACACAACTTGTATAAACAAGTCTTAAGGATGAAAGTTCTTGGTATGCAGGGTCTATTTTCGAGAATTGAAGTTCTTGAAATTCTCGAAATTGAAAATTTGTTAGAAATTTCCAGAATTTCAGGTCTCGAAAATAGGCCATTGGGACATAAAACTGAACTACAATCTATAAATGTAATGCAGTTTGTTCATGGTTATAGGACAGCATTCATACACGGACGAAGTCAAAAATCTGTTTGACCTTTAAATAAAAAAGCCCTTGAATGTGAACACCAATGAACGACTCTATTCATCTATTAATCTAAAACGATTAATTTTTTAATGAAATATGTCGGAGTCTTTTTGAACGTCTATGCCGATTGAACTTAGGTGTCTTAGGTGGTTAAAACTGAATGTACGTAGCCGAAACGATGAGGCCAAAACTACTGGAATGGAAAGTTTGGACTTTTGTATCTCATACGATGTGAACTTAGGAAAGTTTTTTCAAACCTTCGTAAGCCGTACAACATGTATGTCACTATGGTGTTTTGATTCTTCTATGGATACGAAGTACAATGTATCTATATTTGTTGAAGTTGTTACCGGAATGGGTTTTTTACTGTAACAATGTCAGAAAATATTCCACTAAATCTCAATTCGATTACATCGCATCACTCAAATGTAATAGGTTTTTGTATTACATTTATATTACATTACATTGTAGACTACAATGTCAACGCTCCATTTTTTGTAAACAGACTTCACTGCTATGAGATTTCAAGTAGTCTTGTATTTAAGGACCAAAATACGTCGAAAGGATATTTAACAAAGTGAAGTTATTTCACAAGAAAATAGATCGCGAAATGAAACAGTAAAAACAAATATTGTGGCGCCTGACTCCACAGTCCAACGACGGTTAATCGTACATAAATATTCACGAGAAATTCCTGTTCTACTTCGATCTGAATTCGCTGAACAAAGTAAGGAATTTGTTCGTTCGAGCCACCGGTTGGCAGTGTTTTTTTTTTGAAGTGGTATGTAATACCCCCTAAAAACCCGAGCTTCCAGCTACGTAATAAACCTATACTTAACGAGCTAATCTATTGTGAGAGCAATGACATTGGCAGTCTAATCCATTTAAGTGAATAATAAAGTTTCGTATGCGGCACAACAAACCCAATAGATACTTAGATGTTGTATTCGTCGCTATCATCCATAGAAATTCATCCAAATCCGTGCTGTTACACCGATAGATATTTTAAATAACATAGGTCGACGCAACATAAGCGGAAAGCCTGCAACGTTAAATAAATCAACATAAGGGGCAGTCTAAGACCTATGAGTGAATAAGTTACTAAGGAAAGAGCAGAATATGACTGCTAAAAGCATAATGACAGAATATGGGAAAATTCTTTATAAGTTGCTTAAGTGTGAATATTTTAGCTGATACACCCAATTTGTGAGGACCACAGACTTGAGTAACTTTTTTTATCAAAATATTTTCTGTTTTTCTTCATTTAATCATAATCATTACAACAGCTACCCATTTTCAGTTTCAAATGTAAAATTCTCCGCGACAACCAGAGTTTTCTTTGGTATTGTCCGACCGACATTTATATAAAGAAATATGTTGGCAGTAGAAGTAAGTTTTTATACAAATAAATGAAGGTGGATATAGGAAAAGTTCGGAAATAAAAAAAAACTAGAAAAATTAAAGTTAAAATGCAGTAAGTGCAAAAAAAAATATGACATTCGTTTTAAACGAATAGATTAAGTCTAAAACAGTATTAAACAAAATGAAGAAAAATTAAATAAATATGACGACAAAGTTGGTTGTGCAAAACTCCCGGAGCGAGAGTTTAAAAATATATCGCCGGCAAAGAAATACTATAAATGAAATTTGGATAAAATATGAAAAGAAAAACAAACAAAAACTAATTCACAAGACGGTTAGGAAGGAAATGAACATTTTTTTTACAATTTATTAGTAAAAATTGTTAGTTTGAGTTTTATGTAAACAAAATCCATTCAGAGTAAAATACACGACTGTGTTACGCCGCACAAGTTTCAAGTGAACATCAAACGTTTTCCGGATTGATACACGACAATTATACATTCTTTCGTGTATCCAAAGTTAGTTATGTTTTCCATAGATGAAACATGTTCAATTAGTAGAGCAGCATTCGTAATTCGTCATATTCATTATGCCAGCATTGCTATCAAAATATAGGCTCCCAAAAGCGAAGGGTACCTTCAAATCAAACTTTCTCTAATTCATTCAAGCAACATTTATTTCAGCACCTGTTATCGACTGCAACGACTAAAATAAGCGATGGCCTCCGATTAGTGTCTTTTTATATAGTAAAATGTTTGTTAAAACGAATGAAGTAAAATTTTTCCCATCAAAGACAAGGCTATGCATTGAACAATAGAAGTATCAGATTCAATGACCATGTTGAGATACGCTTGTCATTTCTGAAGGATTGTTAAATAAAAAAAATAACGTAAATGAAACACTAGTCATTGTGATAATATTTGTTATAGAATTATGATACTTAATTGGAGAATAAATTGCTTAGACATTGTTGTTTTCCATCGATAGCCACGTTTCATAAAATAAATTGTTTAGGTATTAGGAAAATGTGTCTAAGGCGTTGTTGTTGCTTTTGATGCAGCCCAACTCCGAATCGAGGCTTTCTTTTCCAATACATTTTTTAAAAAAAACAAAGCACTGAAAGGAAGTCAATCCCGTTAGACGGAAACCATGCAGGTTTTTGATATCAGACTTCTCAATAAATAAAAATATTTTTACAAATTTTTAATATGGCGAACTTTTTTCTCATTTTAATCGAAATATATTAAAATGCGGACGAAATATGCTGATAACGTCTCCTGTTTCCTGCTAATACATGCGGACTACACTTTCATTAATAAGTTCTTTTACGAACAAATCAACAAATAAAGAAAAATTGTGATTTCCCACCCTGAAAAACTTAACTTAACCGACTAAAAGTCTGTTGACGACGTAGTTTTAAAAAAATGAAAAATAAAAAAATAAAAAAACAAGAAGAAATGTGTATGAAAAAATAAGATAAATTGAAACGGCAAATGTTAACATTTTTATAAATTCCAATCAATATAAAACAATTTTAAAGAAAAGATGAAAAAAAAATTAATGTTTTTATAACATGACAAAAAATATATTAAAAAAATGATACTTGAAATCGAGACGTATAATCAAATAGGAAAAATGTGAATTTTTTAAATTAAAAAATAAAATCCTGTAACCAAACATCATCATCTTAAGCAATATAATGATTAAAAAAAAATTAAAATGGAAATAAAAAGACAAAGACAAAAAAAGTATTAGAACAATTTGGAAAATTGGTATATTTAAACTGAAAAAAAAATTAAAAGATCGTTGATTTCTCTTAGGTTTCGATTCCGTGTGAACGTTTAGTGAAATAATTCATTTTTCCACAGAAATTAAATTTCTTTGATTCAACGGATGATCATTTACCATGACCAAACAGCCGTATAAAACAACTATATTATATGGATGACTCACAAAATGCGATTCATTAATTCTTATCACATTTCCTAAAATATATATTGCAACTAGACCGGATGTGACTATATTATGCTCATCCTTTTTTCATTGTCTGAATGAAGGCCTAAACTCTTTCACTTTTCTTTGCCATTAATTTTTACAAAAAATACAAATAAGATAATGTAACAGGTAAAACAGGTAAACATACAAAACTACAACGACACATTGTTACTAAAAACGGAATATTTAACAAACAAACAAACAAAAAACTATTTAACAAAATTTATTAATTCTCATCTAAAACAAATCTTACTTATCATGATCGTGATTTGATCCGGTGACCAGAGTCGAATGTAAGAACATTTTTCTCCAGATTGCTGATCGCCTATTGGGGATTAGATTTACTGGAAGTTGCCGAAAATTTCTAAAAAAAAATTCCAGATTTACCGAAAACAAATTCGATGAATCTCAGAAATTTTCTCGATAAAATTAGGTGAACTTCAGCAATGAAAATTCGGAATCAATGGGGTTCAGATCCAGAACTATTTTATGACTATTCGAACACTAGGACAACAAAGAGTTGAAGAGAAAGAAATGTCTGTCTCTACAACGAGTTTCTGTGTCACCGATTCAATCTTCAAGTCTCGACCGATCAAAATGGAAACAATTATATTTCGTCGACAAGGTGCTGCACAAAAAAAATAATCAACGGAATAAATGCACTTTTCTGTGAATGATATCTGCATCAGCAAAAGTTTTTCTGACAACCAAAAAAATCTTTCGATTTGTAGACATAATTGACATTGAAAAGTGTCTCAGTTCCTGTTTATACGATTATCCTATTGATGAGCTTTTATTGATAGCATCAGAAAACCAAATTGTAACAATTTTACCATGTTGCTCAAAAATAATAATCAGAAATTAAAAAGAAAAATTGAAATGTGAGTGAAAACTGAATCTTCCATTTGAATGATAAACAAACAAGAAAAAATTTATTATAAACTGCTGCTCGGACAGTGTTTATAGTCTACAAATCCATGAAAATTTTACATGAATATTTCAAAATAGGAAAAGTGTTTAATTTTTAAAAGAAAATAACAAAATGAAAACAAAACCATTTAAATGATGATATTAAGTGAAAAAGAAATGAAATTAGAAAAACCGCAGATGCAACCAAGTACTAATAATTATATTAAATAAATATTTACGTTTTATGGGTGTTTTACATATTTATAAAATATTATTAAACAAAAAAATTTATTATACAATACCCTCTCTATATCAAAATGAAAACAAAAAAAAAACATAAAACATAAAAAAATGGAACAGTATGTGTATTTACTATATATATATTGAATATTATTAGTTTATAGAAGAAAACAAAAATATTATTATCGTTCTTTCATTCAAAAAAAAATCTAAATTGATTCATAAAAACAAAAACATTGTACTCAAAGAAAATATTAAATTAAAAAAAAAATCTTTTCGCTCTCTATAATATGCTTCTAATTTTTGAAATTAAAAAAACTAAAATTGCAGAAAAGTTATATGAATTTACAACAAAATGAGCGCTTTTGCAAATTTAAACAAAAAAAAATGAAAAAAATTAACCAATTTTATTATGATTCTTAAATTTCGTTTACAAAAAAAAAGCATAATGTGTTTAGGTATCCTATACGAAATCGTGTTACAACTTAAATAAACGAATTTTTTGTCATTTAAATTTGGTTGTTTTTGTGGCCTTTAAATCTCTCTTTCTGTTTACCTACGTGTTCCAATCTAGCACAGCTTTCGCTAAGTCGGTGCTGGGTCTACCTAGAGTGTGTCTTCTCCGAATCATCGTTGCCATATCTTCAACTTCGGCAATATTCCACAAATCGTTTGAGATAACGTTCGGCCAACATATTCTCCAAATGCGTCTTAAACATTTGTTTACGAAATCTTGGATCTGCGATTCTATTGAACACGTCACCTCCAATGTTTTGCAACCATATTACAGAGCTCAGTGGAGGTTTGTTAAAGCTCAACGGAGAATTCTTCGACCTCAGCCGATATTTTTATTGAAAGAGGTGGCATAATTAGACTGAGCGAAGTCTTGTTAGCTTACTAAAGAAGTGGGAGAGGTTACAGTTTTAACACAAGTCTACCATCGTTGAAATGTTCGACACTTTTTTGAAAGAAAATAATTTACCGCCGAAGTGAACACAGCAAACATTCATTCTAGTACTTTAAGTAGCGGAGTGTCACAGTTGTATCGAAATATTTTCTGTGTTTTTGTCGCGACAAAACAAAAAAAAACTTTTTGTTTTTGCATCGAGTAAAAAGTTTTTAGTGCCTTGGCATCCTAAAGAGACTATGTCCGAATACAATGGAAAGTATAAGAGGTGAGTTTCTTTGAATTTTTTCGGTGAATTTTTGTGATAAAATTTTACATACATTTTCGGCAAACTGTCCTGTCATTTCCCTATGACGGGCCTTACGCTCCAAATGACTGTCGCGCTTTTCGAATTAAAATTACTAGTATTACTAACAAAAAATCAGGTGAAGGACTGAACTTTTACTCGATTTACTATATTGTCCAAAAAAATTCTTTGCTGTAGGGAATTTAATTCGGTAAGGACAAGCGTATGCCACCAAAACTCAAGGGCAAAATCAACACAACGATGCGATGGTACGACCTCTCACTTATGGTTCAAAATGCTGGACTGGACTATGTATGAAAAGTTTGGAAGAGATGAAAAAGTACCGTATGTCCATTGGATCATATCAAGAGTAAACATATTTGAGAGATGTTGCACATTAAAAAACCAATCGTCGACAAAGCCAAGAATGATATTAAAAGAGAAAGACAAGCACAGTTGGGCCGGCCAAATGTAACAACGACAACAGCGATATGGGGCTAACACAAGAAGAGAAGAACCGAATTGCAAAGGAGAGACACGATCAATGACATTAAAAGTCTAAATGACTAGAAAATTAGAAAAAAATTTGCAAACATTAATCGTCGTTCAATGCTAAAACTGACAGTTTTTCGGCTTGGCACCCAATCTTATTCATTTTAGAACACCAAGAGCTATTCAAATCACCCAAGATATCCAGAAATTTTCGGTTTTGTAAAATGGTTAAAAATGCCGATTATCTTTGGAGGCTTACCTATTTTCTGTGGTAGAATCTCACATTCTATGCCTTTAATTGTAATGTTTATTTTTACAGACATTTTAAACTAATAGCAACGTCTTCGGGCTAACAGATTTTAAGCCATGAAGTCTACATTAGTGTGAACAACACGTTCTGTTTTTCAAAATGGTTAAAAATGTAGATTATCTTTGAATGTTGCCATACTTCCTGTTCCTTTGCTTGATAGCATAACTTAGCACATCAGATAAAAGCCCACTAAAAATTTAATAGTTGATGTATTTTACGGTTTGTCAAGGAAACGTTTAAAAAATTTCTGATTATGATCAAAATTAACTGTGTCACATATAAATTGCTGTTCATAATTCATTGACCTTTTTCATTAGTCCGACAAAATGATTCCGTTTTCTTTGAAGCGGATAGTTTCATTTAGATATTTAGGTCTGTGACAAGCTGCAACTGAACTGCTATCTAATTACAGAATCTGTTTCTTATTTTGTTTAGAGCGTCACATCATATTTCGCATAAAATCTATTACTTCATTGATTTTAACATATGCTTGATTATATAAAGCCGCTTCCATACCTCATTGCCTATTTTTCCAAACGTTGTAGATAACAGATGACTAAGAATTTCTAAGAGAGTGCAATTGACACCGTGTCCAATTTGTAACACCTGTACCCTATCCAAGATGGAAGTCGTTCAGAATTATTTAACATAAGTGTATGAAGTGAAATAGAAATGGTTTTCCAATGAAAAAGACAATAATTTTGTCGGACTAATAAAACGAGGTCAATAAATTATGAGCGGCAATATAATATGACACACTAAATTTACTAAACTTTTCCTTGACTGACCGTAAAACATTTCAACGATAAAATTCTGACTTGGCTTTTGTCTGAAATGCTAAGTCACTCTTATCTATACCAATTGGAGTCGTATGCTTAAATATTCTTTTTGTATATAAATTTTCTGCAGTCAATTAATTATTATGTCGAATCGGAAGTGGCCTTCAATAGTTTAAATATAAAAGTGTATGTCCGACCTGCGAGTATATATTTATACGGTTTTTAGATAAACATAACAGATACTTGGAATTTATGCTATGTATTATAAAACTTTCAAAGTTTTTGCGAGGAAATGAGTTACAAAATATTTAAGACACCGAGCCAATACTAATACATTGCAACTTGAAAGAGAAGAAAAAAACATCGACGATAGAAGTCTGTACGCGCCTCATTCAAATGTGTTGTTATACTTTTTCAAAACCGGCAAAAGGTGTGCTTTATGAATTAATCTCGAGCCACACACATGAACAGGTAATACTTTTACATAACAAAATGTAGCGAGTTCCTCTGCAAATAGATTAAAAACAATTACTTTCACTTAAGAACGATTGACCATGAAAACATTTATTGTTTCAAGCAAGATGTTGTTTTGAATGATATTTTTGCGACAACTTTGTTAAGTTGATTTGAAGCGCTTGATAACGAGCACCATTTGGAAAGAGTGATCACGAAGGACTAATTCAACTAAAGAACACTTTCCATATAATATGTTCATCGCACGCACCCTAAGGTATTCGAAGAAGAGGCAATTGTAAGCAAGAGACACCAAATTTACGGACTGCGGAAATGATACAAAATCTGGATTACTGTAAAAATAATTTGTAGTTTGGGTAGGATCAAAAACCAATGTGAACAAAGACTAACTGAAACTACATACAACTTGCGAGGAGATCACTAATTGGGTGAGAAACAAATCTCTTTATCTGCTCGTGCGAAAAACAGATAAGTAATGTCGACATTACCTATCTGCTTTTAAGGAGGTAAAGTGGGTTCTCGCACACGCAGATAAAATATAGTACCTAACTGCTTCTAAATTTTTATTCTGCCTTCGGTTTGGGCTATAAACCAACCCACTGGCCCAAAATAAAAATTTTGGAAGCAGGTAAGTAATGTACTTTTTCCTTTACAATATTCTAATGATTTTCTCAATCCTCAACCGAGTTTTTACTAATTCTGATTCACAGCAGCTAATGCAAAAAAGACGGAGAAAACAAACAATATTTTGATGTATCACTGAAAGCTCATCTGATTTTGCAATATTATTTTGATATAATACACGCTACGTCTAAAATTGTCTCTCGGTGAAATAAAATGTGAATAACTCGAGTTAATATGTTCCTTCGAAATCTTAGTTATTTATAGTAAACATTTTTGCATGTGCAACAACATCGTCTCTGTCTCACCCCGACTTGTATGTATCCGACATTTTGTTCTAAGCAACAATGTATAACTTACATTTCAATGAGGTGCTTTTTCATTCACAAATCTAATCCCTGTACATAATGCATTACATAGCTTAATAACCTACAATCAATTCTGAGAACATGTAATGTGCACCACACTGTGAAAAACCGTCGTTGGTTTCGGATCGGACGGTTTAATTAAATCACTTAAATGCAAGTTTTTCTTTTCTTTATTTTTATTTTTTAAATTAAACGAAACATATCAGAATTTATTGTGAATTTGATTGATATAGTGGTAATCACCTTGAAACATCTGACAGAGTATTGGAATAGTATTTATAAGAAGGTAGTTAAAACGACGTTGGCAGTCTACACGGCGCTATTCGTTGGAACTATCCGCGAGTGAATTTTCGTTTTATTTATTTTTTGTTTAACAACAATTTTCAATTCAAAATCAGTTTTTTTGAAATTGTGTGTGAAAACGGAAACACTATGCCAGCTCGCGGTGATTTAACAATGGAAAGTTTAGCGGAAGAAACGAATGTTTCTAGTGGGTCCGAGTGTACAGGACTATCGGAAGATGAAGATTTGATAATAAATCATCACAGTAACAAGTGCCGTGTATCCACTCCGACAGTTAAAGAGGCTAACGATAATCATGAACGGTTCGAAAGTTTGCCCATACGTTCGGTGCATGAAACGTTTCTGCGTAATTGCATTGAAGAGATTTTAAATTCGGCCGTTTTCAGTGCAACTGATCGGGCGAACAAAGTTGTAGAGTTTAAAAATCCCGAAATTTTATCAAATATTTTGGATTTGAAACTGAAAAGCAACAGTGATTCGGATGAGAAGTTGTTGCAGTTATTGAAGGACACCATCAAATATTCGGTTAAAACAGGCCATCCTTACTTTGTCAATCAATTATTTTCGGGCGTCGATCCATATGCATTGGCTGGCCAATGGTTAACCGACGCATTGAATCCAAGTGTGTACACGTATGAAGTGTCTCCTGTATTTACCGTATGTCTGAGATGTGACGTTACTTGTTCAGATGTTGAATTAACGGATATTTCCCTTTCAGCTGATGGAAGAAGTTGTTCTGGAGGAAATGAGAAAAATTGTTGGGTACGAGAATGGAGTGGGTGATGGCTTGTTCGTTCCGGGAGGATCGATAGCTAACGGATACGCCATCAGTTGTGCTAGATATAAATACATGCCTGACGCCAAGGTGAGAGAAAAAATATTTAGTCCCAAGAATCCCAAGAATGTCCAAAACGTATATAAGGCAGTGCATGTGTACACACCTATAACTAATACTACTAACTGAAAAATGTGTACATTCATAGGTACTTATAGTTATTTGCCAATAAACAACATGCAGCTCATGCAAATAAATTGAGATAAAAATAAAACTTTTGATCGACTTTGACCGAGAACTTTCTAATTTAAATTTAGTCTCGACACTACAGTATTAGCACATCGCCAAACGGAATTCACTTCTATTGTTCTAAAAAAAATGTTTTTCTTTCTTTGTTTCAGTCAAAAGGACTATGCAATTTACCTAGACTCGTTATGTTCACATCGGAGGACTCGCATTATTCAGTGCAGAAGCTCGCAAGCTTTATGGGCATTGGGTCGGATAATGTTTACAAAATCAAAACCGACATGAGAGGTGAATAGAAAATGTTAAAAACAAGATGAAGTTCAGCTACAATCGTAGACACGATATATGTGGCGTAGAATGGAAAATGTTAGCATTTCTTGTAACATCGAAAATGTTTCAGGTAAACTCAGAGTCGATCATTTGGAAATGGAAATTGAACGAGTCAAAACGGAAGGAAATGCAATTCCATTTATGGTGTCAGCAACAGCCGGTACAACGGTTTTGGGTAAGGTGTATTAGTCTAAGTTCATCTTGTTGGACCTTTTTTCTACTATTTTTATCAATGTTCTCTAAATGAAGCAGTTTTTTTAACAAATCCATGCGATCCTGCTATTTCAATTACCATTTTATAATAGCTTTGTCTTTTGAATTTGTGTTCAAACCTATCAGACACAGTTGCTGCATTGTTTGTTATTAGCAAAAGTGATAAAAATAAACAATGAGATCTGCAGCTAATATCTTCTTATATAACCGAATCACGGTCAAAAAAGTTGAAGTAAAAGATTTTGTATTTCTATCGCCGTTATCAATAACTTACTTTACTCACACGCGAAACTCTTCCTAAAATTCGTAAAACTTACAAGAACGGAATTAAGACAGGTAGTTGCGGGTGAATACTAATACTAATACTAATACTAACAATCATCTCCACAGAATAGATCGGTCTACTAAGACTATCTGTTCTTGTGGCCTGGCACCTGAGAGTGGTAAATGTTCTTACGGATTGTTCACTTTTCACCAACCTCAGGTTTTTCACTTCCAGAGGTATTAAAAATCCCTTTCTTTCTATTGTCACAACCACTACTAAGTCCAAAAATACATACGAGGATATGAGGATATGTCACCTTTAGATTAAAAGCGCCTGGATTTTAATAAGGTTATTATATTAATCTTATTGAAAACCAAGAAATTCTCTTATATATGTAATAAAGCCAGGAAATAGGGAACGAAAGATCTTTGGTCTGGTTTGTTGAATCTCAAAAATCAGCCTCCCAAACGGTAATGAGGAAATTGTAATGAGGAATCTCGCGCCGGCATGATTCACAATGACTCACAGAGTGACATGCTCCTTATACAAAATGTGTCATTTTGTATGTCATTGTGTTTCACGCCGGCGCGAGATTCCTAGCAGCCGAGAAATTGAAATCATCAATCTATCTATCATGTCTTCATACCCTTTTCGACTGTTTGACCACAATAACATTTTTATTAGGCGCCTTCGATCCGCTCGACGATATCGCTGATCTATGCAAGAAACACAATTTGTGGATGCACGTGGATGCAGCTTGGGTACTTTTGAATAATTTATTTATTTGGTTTTAATAAAATGGACTTAACTTTTATCTATCGCAGGGTGGAGGTGCATTGATGTCACAAAAATATCGAGCTCTTCTGAAGGGTATTGAAAGGTAAATGATTGGTTCTAAAAATGAGTGCAATCTTCATTAAAACTCCTTGAAACAAATATATAAAATGAAGCGATTACGCTTAACGTTCTATTTAGTGAATGTTAAAATCATTGAAGTAAAAGATTTTCTAATAAACACCAAAGAAGATAGTTCTACCAGCAGAAGTAACGGTTGAAACAATTATGCCGTGATACGACTGTCATTTGTAAAAAGATTAACATACTTTTCACATTACGTGCATAGCTACTCTTGAAAAGTTCAATCACTTCGAACGACCAACGAGCAAAAACAAATAAAAATAAAACACGAACGCATATTATATAGTCGTTGAGTGAGATTTTTTTAACTTTACCATTTTATTGAGTTAATCAAAGGCCAAGGCTACGGTTGTAGATACATGAAAAATCATTCAAATGTATTCGATTTCCGGCAATAAATATATGACCGATTGTGAGCAATGCTCACAATTTTTAATAATTTCAAGAAAAACTTAAATAATTAACCGGGAGTTGCGGGAAATCAGAAACAAAACTACATTTTTTATTTACATCTTTAAAAAAAATTTCTATTTAAAATCGCTTGATAAGATTTTAGTGTAGACAATTGAGTCGTTCAACTTTACTATTGCATAGAAAAATAGGTCAGCATCCTCTTAAATTTTTTTGTGTAACAGTAACTTATTAACCGTACGAAGAAACACCTTTGGTTTTTTGGCTAAAACATGAAGAATCGTTTTTTTAACTGTGAAAATTCTATGTCTCCAGTTTCGTGGCTGATCACAATGTGAATGTGAGATACTCTCAGAGTTCTACAACAACCAAATACAAAGTATACAGTAGAAGGTTCCAAAAATAACCAAATAAAATTGTACCAAGTTATACAAATCGAAACACTCCGATCCGAAACATGTTTCGAAAACTCTGCAGAATTCTGCGAATCTTGAAGACAGTGATACCGTACATCAAATGCAATGGAAGCGAAGGGAAAATGAATTTTGCCTGGTTTATGGTCCTCATAGACAGAGGACCTCGGCATTGCACGATATTTGTTTCTAAATTTGGTCACCCATGTCAAAAATGGTCTAAAATATCAGTCGATACTGTCCAGAATCTGGAAATAATCTGCAATTCTGGAAAAATTGGTCACTTACATCAAACGCAATGGAGGCGAAACGAAATTTAATTTTGCCTGGTTTATGGCATACATAGACAGAGGACCTGGGCATTGCACGATATTTATTCCAAAACAGGGTCACCCATATCAAAAATAAGTCGAAATATTAATTTGAAATCAGTCGATACCGTGCAATATTGCACGGTAACGACGGTTTATTTACCCATTTTTCACGCTATTTTTGATATGGGTGACCCTGTTTTGGAATAAATATCGTGCAATGCCCAGGTCCTCTGTCTATGTATGCCATAAACCAGACAAAATTAAATTTCGTTTCGCCTCCATTGCGTTTGATGTAAGTGACCAATTTTTCCAGAATTGCAGATTATTTCCAGATTCTGGACAGTATCGACTGATATTTTAGACCATTTTTGACATGGGTGACCAAATTTAGAAACAAATATCGTGCAATGCCGAGGTCCTCTGTCTATGAGGACCATAAACCAGGCAAAATTCATTTTCCCTTCGCTTCCATTGCATTTGATGTACGGTATCACTGTCTTCAAGATTCGCAGAATTCTGCAGAGTCTTCGAAACATGTTTCGGATCGGAGTGTTTCGATTTGTATGACTTGGTACAATTTTATTTGGTTATTTTTGGAACCTTCTACTGTATACTTTGTATTTGGTTGTTGTAGAACTCTGAGAGTATCTCACATTCACATTGTGATCAGCCACGAAACTGGAGACATAGAATTTTCACAGTTAAAAAAATCGATTCTTCATGTTTTAGCCAAAAATCCAAAGGTGTTTCTTCGTACAGTTAATAAGTTACTGTTACACAAAAAATTTAAGAGGATGCTGACCTATTTTTCTATGCAATAGTAAAGTTGTATGACTCAATTGTCTACACTAAAATCTTATCAAGCGATTTTAAATAGAATTTTTTTTTTAAAGATGTAAATAAAAAATGTAGTTTTGTTTCTGATTTCCCGCATCTCCCCGCCGAACAACCTACCTATTAGTTCAATTAAGCTTGAATCAATTGTATCAATTAACTTATCGATATAATTACAAAAAAAAATGAAGTCATTGCATGCTAGCTGGTGGTGTTGCATCACCGATATTATAATTATGAAAATTAGTATGCAGCTGGGTTTTTCGCATTTTCTAACATTTTTCGTTTTCGAATTAATAATTCTCAGATCAGACAGTGTCACCTGGAATCCCCATAAATTATTAGCTGCCCCGCAACAGTGTTCAACATTTCTCACAAGACACCAAGGCATTTTATCACCATGCCATTCAACAAACGCAACGTACCTCTTCCAGGTATGAAAATTTTTCGTCTGAAATTCATTCAGATTTCATCCACAAAATGTTTTCTCCTCCACTTGCAGAAGGATAAATTCTACGACACCAAGTACGACACTGGTGACAAACACATCCAATGCGGCCGTCGTGCCGATGTTTTGAAATTTTGGTTTATGTGGCGTGCTAAAGGTACAATTGGCTTTGAGGCTCATATTGATCGCGTGTTCGGAAATGCAGAATACTTTACGCAGCAAATTAAGCAACGGAAAGATTTTGAAATGGTACTTGATCAGCCGGAATGTACAAACATTTGTTTCTGGTATATTCCGCCGAGCTTACAAAACGTTCCGCGAGACGATGACTTCCGAGGAAGAATTCATCGCGTAGCGCCAAAGATTAAAGAGAGAATGATGAAAGAGGGGACGATGATGATGACCTATCAGCCGTTGAAGGAGAAGCCAAATTTCTTTCGATTAGTTTTACAAAATTCAGCCCTCAACAAAGACGATATGCTGCACATTATTGACGAGATCGAGCGATTGGGATGTGATTTGTAAATTACTATTTATGACTCGATACGTGGATAAAATATATAACGAAGGTTTTACTGAACTGACCTCGTTTAAATTCCTTCCTTGTTTTAGCGGATGATCTTTCTCACCCCTTAAATCTAACCTGTTCGGGATAAACAACGTCCCATATGTTATCACCTATTTTGTCCCTATTCCCGATAAAAGATGAATAAATATTCGTCCAAAAGAGGCTGAATGGACAAAATTCGTCTTTGTGTACATGCTCGATTTATAAAAAAAAGACAAAAATAAACAAAAACTTTTAAAGTGAGGAACTCTACTTTACCTAGAGCCTGCAAATTTTGAATTGTACAATCCTTTGTATATATATACCAATGATACAGCTGGATTTGTAGCATTTTTGAGGTGAACAGCGGTAAGTTCCTATCATTCTAATATTCCTGTGATGGAGTATTCATTCCTAATCATAGAACTCACGGATTTAGTGGTTAGCGGTTTTTTTAGGTCACTTTTTTGGGATCCCCAAATATTTAGGACATTTTTCCAGTCCCAGAAAAACGTTCTTTCATAAAATGTCGGCAACGAATGAGGCTCACAAGCAAAACAAACCCCATAAGAAAATGTTGCTTTTTAACGGAGATATTCAAGTTTTTAGTTTTACACTTAACCGGTTATTTTGGGAAACGGTCAAAATGTCAGCACGCGGAACGTTTTTTCTTTCGACATAAGAACCCAGACTACTGTGGTAATTGATCTAAGTTTATGAATTCACTACTCGACACCCGGTACGTTGCATTTACGAGTTCGAAAACCTGTGGGTGTTTTTCCCTCTTGATTATAAATCCAGAAAAAAAAAATTTCTAGGACGTCTGGATCAGGAGCTAGATCTATTTTAAGTTAAATGGGAATCAGGAGTGAAAAATACCCATAGGTTTCCGAACTCGTAACTGCAGCAATTTTTTATCTACCATCTGTAGAGTAGTGTTACCAGCAGAAAATATCAGATGACCAAACGTCGAAGCTATTACCAAGGATTTAGGAGAGGACGACACGAAAATACAGTGTCGTCCAACGTCGAGACGAATGATTTGGTGCGAAAATGGTCCATTCCGACGTATCTGTGGCGAGTTTTCCGGTCTATATACATCAGCAAGACCTTCCAGTCGAATGGAAGCGACAAAAAATAAATTAACCAGCTACAAACAAAAATCTCTACCGGCAGATATAGCCAAGATTTCATTAATGTGTTGGTTTATGCCTAGCACTGCTACTAGCACGAGCACTCATTCCTCCAAATTTTCAAACATGTATACGTGTACGATAATCGTACTACGATTGCATGTACTGTGTGATTTTATTCACACCAGGAAATCATGACTGCTGCCTTTACAAGAGAAGGCTCCGAATATTTCTTATGTTCATGCTAGGTGCGGAGCTGTGGTTTATGTCATCGTTAATCTAACTATCAATATACCGTACGTCATGGTCGGAACTGCGAAATCTGGACAGTCGATGTAGTTGTCGATTGGGTAGACTCAACTGAATCTGGTTAAGTGCCTCCTTTGTACACATAAACGTTTCTAAATGTTATTGATACTACCGCATTATATTTAAAAAAATGTCCAAGTTGTAGCCCAGTTTTGGTGCACTAAGGAGCACAGTTTTTCCTATCAATCGCCCCAAAGGTAAAGTGTGAAGGATCGAGGAAAATACTATTGTTTAACGAGGGAAGAAATACAACGTTTGTCACAACGAAGGTATCCGAAGTTTCAGCAGAAGGTAAAATTTAATATTTTCTCGCTTGTGTTGTGAAAAATCTTCATGCTTAATTTCTTTCAAGCAAATCTTTTATTCAACTTTAAATTTTAACTTATCGCGGTCCATGAGCAAATGGCGATGCAGCATTTGTTGTTAAGAAATAAACGCTGCCGGCTGTAGCAGGACCATCTTGAATAGGCTCTCCTCCCAAACGTCTACTCGGTCCACTCACTACACAATTTCTTTCACGAATGTCATCCAAACCTCTGCACCGAATAGCACCAAAAATATGTACTGGATTTATTGACTCTACCATGAACGCACTTGCTCTATCGTGACCGCATTGTCCTGTAATATCCGGTCCACAACCAGGTTGAGCTGTTCCCTAAATATAACAATTTGCAGTGTTTCGGAATAACGTTTTTGTATTAAAATTATACCCAATTCGGATAGAAATTTGAATGCGCAACTGGGTGTTGGAAGCCGAGTCGACCTCCGTCTGTTATAATTGCTTCCACGTAATTAGCATCTGTGTGGTGAAGTCTATTTGCTGGATCATCTAACGAAAACAACGGTCCAGCGGGGTCATTTCCCACTATAAATTCTACTCTTCCTCGAGTCGTTCGCTTTCCCGCAGCACCAGCTACTTGTGCTCCTACAATATCACGACGTTAAACATATAGGTTGTAAGAGACGATATATGAGGAAAATTATATTTTCACCTAAAGAATGACCCAGGACGCCGATTCTAGAAAAAGGTAATCCGTTAACATTGAGGAAGTCAATGAACTGAGCAACCACATGACCAGCTTCGTTAACGCGATTTCTTGCAAGAACATAATTTATGGTTCCAGCTCCCGCTCCCCAATCAACAGTGAAAACGTTGAAATCGCCACGATTTATATATGCGTTCCTAATAGCCGCACCAGTTCCTGCATGTCCACCGCCGTTCCAGCCTTAGATTATAAATTAATCTAAATTAATCTATTAGATTTACTGTCGACATTTCGAATAAATACCATGTATTTGGAATCTAGTTTGATGATTGACATTAAAGTTGCTGCTGGCCAATTGACCATGGTTGTTAATTTGAATGACTTGAGCCTGAGTGGGATTGCTTCTGGTAAATAAACGGAAAATAATATCGTTGAATGCATTGAATAGTGGTGCTATCTCCTGTTGGTCATCGCTACTTCGAATGTCCACCAAGTGCATGTTGCCGTCATTGTCGCGCACCAATTGCCAATCCTCCTCTTCAGCATTTTTGCTATGATTAAGCGGAATAGCAGTAGCTTTAAAAATGACGAAATTGAATCTTAAATCGTTCCAAACGCTCAACGTTTTCAATTATTTGTAGTTACCAGATGCTACGATCAGTATGAAAGCAAACACCTTCATTATGACGAATGGAATATATATTGAATCAAATTGTTCAATTTTGATTGATTTTATATTCAAATTTATCTTATCGAGTTCACTCAGAGATTTGCGCTCCATTGTCTTTTACATTTCTATTAATTTGCTGGAGCCAATGGCTATAATCTTGTGATTATGTTATCACATTGACGCTTTTACTTATAGTAGAAATCTCGTAGAAATCATCAAACCAACACAAATGAATGTCGTCGAGCCTATTGTTAGAACTCCAACCAATATTGTTCGATAGATATCATGGGACCAAATCAGAACCAGGGATTCCACTTAATTGAACTTGATTGTCAATGTTGGTCTCCAACAATTTCTTAAATGATTTTAAAGATTATATTAGCATCAGCTACCAGACGTGTATTTTTTCAGTACAGGATTCATTCAAATTTATTGTCCTTTGAGTAACACTGTTATGTCCTCAGCAAAATCAACTATTTTTTAGCAGAAAATAAGCTTTTACTAGTTACCACACAAGAGAAATAATTCAGTACCTGTATGGGTTTGAAAATGGTCGAAAAAGGGTGACGGGAATTATGGATGTCACCAACGCACTTCAAGCAAAAATAGTGATCAGCTGCAGAAAGTACTCTATTTTATATGAAAATATTTTTATCTGCCAAGAACAATAATTTCTAACTTATCCCTCTAGAGCATTTTTGTTTATCTCGGTACAAATATTCTCGGCAGATAAAAAAGTGTTGCTAAAATTTTTATCTTGACGTGTGGTCATTAGCAATGCCCACACGTCTCGATAACAAGTTTGACAAGATGTGCATAATCTTATATTACAGTTGCATGACACACTGTCATGTTTCAGGACTCTATTTAGAGTAACACTCATGCTTGCAGTGCATTGATGTCATCTAAGTTAAGAACGTGGAATTTGTGACGTAATTTTTGTAAGAAAATGTATTTTTTGTGTAGAATCGATGTAAGCGTAACACCCTTTTCTGATATCGACTCTTTTGTAAGTAGAAAAATAGTAATTTGCATCACAAGAGACAAAATAGGACATTCGATATTTTTGACGTTACGCTTTGGCAAACTTAACTCCAAAACTTAACTTTCCTTTCGACTTTTTCACTAAAAAAAAAATTGACAACTTTGGGCTGCGAAAACAAAGCTCCTGTGAGTTTTTTCAGCTCGTTTTCAACAAACGTCTCTGCAATGGATTCTCTATGAGATTACCTGTTCAGACATACCTCACACGACGTAGTATGTCATGATTTGTCGATAGTATTTGCAAATAAAGTTGAAATTTTTTGTCGAAAAGTCTTAGTCGGGAACACTGACAGAGTTACTCTGCCCGAGTGAAGGCGAAGCTTGTGGAATCTCACAGCTGGACTCCTCAGCTATTACCTACAGTTAGCAGTAATGCCTTCTGTTCCCAAATGTCCGAGATATCAGTCAACAATATGTGCAATTTCATGCTACACTTTAAAAATTACTGAAGTACAACATTTTCGTTTTCAACAGATTCTACATAATTTCTAGATCCACAAATTTGACAGTCTTGATATTGAATGGTTTTTTGGTTTGTATCCCAGCCCACTAAACTGGTCGTTACATGTGTGCGACAAAGATTTTGACTGGGAAAAAATTCAAATATTTCATTCAATATAACAGCTGTTAGAATGTTTGGCACAAGAAATATCAGATCCGACATAAAACAAAAATGTGATAATACCTAATTTTTGATAGCTGTACTAACCCGAAAATCAAAATCAAGCTAGAGGCAAGGAAAAAATTAATTTTTGATTTTTTTTGCTGTTTTGGATTCCTTGGTCAATTCTAAGTACAGCCTGGGGCCAGGCCTTTTAAAATAGAAACAAAACGAAAATACGACCCACCCTACTAAATATTTTGGTAAAACTAAAGATTTTGTGTTGGTAAAATGGAAGTGCGGCATCCCTCGATGTTTCCTAATATAATCATACTTTTGACAAATGCTGGTCATGACGAAATTAAAAGAAGCTCAAATTTAAGGAATTAATATGTTTATTATTGGTTTATTAGTACAAAAAACGTTGCATTATAATACTTAAAGATAATAATTAAAACCCTGTCATTGTATACTGGTAATGGTAAAAAAAACAAACAATTTAATTACAAATACAAATTGAGAATATTAGGGAGAAATGAAAGTTGTTTTCTTGTTTCGTCGACAAATTATTACAATTTTTTTCTGCTTTCTTGTTTAAATAATAGAACTAAAATTAATCAGTAAAATAATGACGCTGTTTGACAAAAGTTACACAAAAAAAAGATTTTTTACTGTTTCTCTTTTGAAATAATATTTACCACACTTAAGTACCATAATAATTTCTTTCTTTCTTTTTTTTTATTCTCCATTTTGATGTGGTTAAGTTTAAGTTCATAAATAAATTTCAATTGCTAAAACAAAAATAAGTAAAAAAAAAGATTGGGGGAAGTAAAATTATTGTAGTATAATAAAACAAAATTGGACAGAACATGTTACGCAAATCATTAAAAAATATAAAAATATTTTTTTTTTGTTCTAAAAAATACGAGAAAAAAATAATACAACAAAATGGTTAAGTAAAAAGTAAATTTCATAAATTAAAAAGTTCATCATCGATATAAATAAGTAAATTTAAACATGATTTTGTTTCCTTCTTCTTTTCTAATTTTGATATAAATGGTTAAGATTGTTTCTTCAACATTATTTAAAAAATTAAAATACTGTGTAGTATCTTGGGGGGAGTGCTCTCTCGTTTTCATTTCAATTTCTTTCACCGATCCATCATGAAATTGTTAAATAAATCGGATTTACGCACTTTACATTATATGCCTCTTCGTTATTATCGTTAATTGAAGTAAAAATACTCTTAAATCAAAAAAAGAATAAAATTAGTTTAACCGAAAAAAAACTAAATGGGAAAACACATTGACTCATACGACCGTTTCGAACACTACAACAATAAACGATCTCGTTCCTGTCCTAATTCGATGCATCTCTGTTTACAACATAAAATTTCTTTCCGACTTTCGTTGATGTTCGTACGGCCTTCTAAAAATTACGAATTCATTTTTTATTAAACTGTGTACGCCCGCGCTAATGATTTTTAAGAGGGACAACTAAAATTAAATTAAATAACTTACACAGAAAGAATACTTAATTAATCACTATATACTAAAAACGAGAGTTAAATTAATTCCTAAACTAAAGCTGTTCGTAGTAAGTATATGTAAAAAAAAAACTGGTAATCAGATTGGTATACATCAAAATATTTAAAAAAAAATAATTCTTTCAATTGAGGGGGTTTGGATTTAAGTATATTAACCTTTCACTGACGGCAAGCATATCATAAGTCAACGAATCTTACATTCGATTTTATCTAAGTATTTTCGACACAGGATCAGACTGGCTCGAAAACTGCATGGGGTAAAGTAAAAGCCCTTCATTGCTCTCAATTCATACGAAAAATAAAAAGCCCTTCGGGGTGAATGACCATGACCCCAGTCCAGCCTGTTTCGACTTATTGAAATCTAAAATCTTTCACTTCATTTGCTTTAACATGCCATATAAAAAACGACGTTAGCTAGAAGTTCATTATTGATTTTTGTTGTCGATGTCGACACTGATGACATTGCCCTTTTACAGTGGGCAATGTCATCAGTGTGATAAAATAAGCGTTCCTAAAGCAGAGAACCGGTATAAACTTGTCAATATCTTGCGTAGAGAGGTTGACATTCGATCAATAATCGTGTGTTCACTCAATCCAAATGTACAACCGAAATCGAATATTGTCACGTTTGATAATTGTCATTCCCCATCCGCGTAATAAGGGTGATTAATAGTAAGTATCTAGTAATCACAACGCACATATTGCAGTGTTTGCTACTATGAGTTACGTTTGCGATATTAGATTACGTCCTTGCTTGGAACTTTTTATTTTGTCAAGTGTGGCGTTTACAGCTCGAGCCGAAGGCGATGGTACAACAAAACAAGGCAAAATACAAAGCTCTAAACAGTTACGCAATTTATTTTAATCACTATTGGGGGTTTAACGCTCATGTCAATGAAGTAATGACTCATTTCCTAGGGGGAAATGAGTAAAAATTAGTACTACGGACGGATCTACACTTCTAAAATGTCAAAACTATGCAAAGTTTGAACTTAATTGATTTATAGATGTGGCTTAATAACTGATCCACGGATACTATCCTATAATAAGAAGGTGTAAATATGTATGCGTTGCATGTTAATACCTGATAGAAATTCTGCACAATTTTGACATTCTCCAAGTTTAGTTTCAACAAAAAAGCATTGAGAGTACATCAATTATTCGACAACATTCACTAGCGAATTTTTGAGAGTTTTAACAAGGCTACCCATATAGGTAGAAGAGGGTAGAAGAGAGATGGATAATGAACTTTTACAGTTGTCAATTAACGAAAAAAAAATTGCTGCACGCGTCCGATGGTGGAAAATGAAAGGAAATGAATTTTTGTTTCAAATAATTGTGATATTCGTTGATTTGGAGCGCATCCATAATTGTTTCCATATTTTTCCCGAGCACTAGTTTTATTTTGTCGAAAATAATGCTTGACATCTGAAAAGCACGCCTTTCAGCCCTGAAACGTCTAAAAAACATAGTTGGATTGGGAAATTTTTTGTTTCGAAATTTTTCAAGCTGTGGTCAGTCTATCATTCATATGGGGGTATAAGCTTTCTTGGCAAATGTAAGCTTGGTTTTTAATTATTTTCCGACCTTTGACAATGAAATTATTTTAAAGGTTGGTGGATGGTTGTAATAGGTATGTGCAGTGTGTATATAATTAATAATGTTATCGAGATTCCTTGCTATCACTCAAAATGGTTATTGAGATTCTCTGCAAAAATGACATGTCATGACAATCAAAGGATTTTAAATTAAAATAAGATAAAAAAAACACAGAGGAGTTTACAAATAAATATTATACTGAAAGGAGTGAAAATAGAGAGACAGAGCAACGAAAAAAAATAATCACCTGGGTTACGTTTAATACTCGAGTGTCAATTAAATAATTTTTTGTTTTCTTTTGCTTCTTTTTTATATCAGAAAAAAACTCAATTTCCACTTCATTAGAGAGCTTTGAAAGTTTTTTGTTTGTTTTTTTAAATTTAAGGAAATTGATTTTCTTTCTTGTCGTAAAGTTTTCTATATTTAAGAACGCGAGGCGAATACTATTTTTTTCGATAAATGTTTAAATTTACGTTTTTTTTTTTGAGAAATTGGTTATTGGTTTTAAGGAAGAAATTTTTTTCTTGGTAATTATTTTCGTTTTCTAAACTTTTATGTGAGAGAAATTGATGCAGAGTTTAATTCGTTTTATAATATTGTCCAAATAAATAATTGTTTTGCTTTGCTTTTTGTTTTTTTTTCTTCTTTCTTTTGTTCATCTGTAAATCTCAAAATTGTTTCAACATCCTAGCCTAAATTGTGTAAAAATATATTGTTCTCATATATTTTAGTATGTACATGCCTTTAAATGTCTACATTGTTAAATCATTTTTTTTCATCATTAATTTTATGCACTTCTATCAAGTATATATATAGAGTATATAAGTTAAATGTCAAAAAAATGAGTATTTTTTTACAATTATAAATTTGAAAAAAGAAATTTAAATTTTCCTTCCTTCGTTTTGATTAGAGAATTTGTTCAACGAACATTTTATTTTGTTCTTTTTAAGTATTTTCATGTTGTTTAAATTCTACACTTCTTCTATTCCATCTGTTCTTCATTTGTTAAGTTTAAACGTTAGATCATTTTCTGCTTCTGTTAAGTCTAAATCCTAAGAATTTTAAATTAAAAAAAATCGTTTCATCATTTTCTTAACTTAGAACAAGCAATACACACGCATAGTTATACGTATATTTAGAAGACTATTATAAAATGTGTTCAAAGAAAATGAAAATTTCTTTTCTTGGTGTATATGTGTATGTGTGGTGTGTGCATTATAGCTTTAAATTATTATTTTTTTCCTTTTTAGAAAAATATATAATGCGTTTTTACTGAGTGACCTAAGTAATGTCTAATTTGATTCATTAATTTCTTTTCTTATTTTCTTTTTCACGAGATTCTTTTATGTTCTATCACATCCGTTTTTCTTCATTTTTTTTTCTTTTGCTTGAGGCAAGAATAATTTTTCATTAATATTAAAATTTGTTCGAAAACTTTGATCATGGTTTTGGTGGTGTTTCAATACTTAAACAAAAAAATTGAATAATTTAATATAGGCCAAATTGTCTGAATTGTCTATACTTATGATTGTTCATTTTGTTGGGCATGGTTGCTGGCCATTGAATAAATCAGAATGCAAGATTGTCTTTTGATAAAACATTTAGGAAACTTTTGAAGGAGTCGTCGAATGTAGTGGTGGAAATCTTAGAAAGTTTACCGGTCTTATCGCTAGCGACTCTATGTAGTATCACCAAAATCTATATCGTAATTTGTTTCAGATGTTTAGCAACAGGAGACCAGGAGACAAACATGAATGCATGTCATAGTTATACACTCGCGTATTGTAAAAATGTTGTATGTATGAGTGAACCAGCTGGAGAAACAGCTGACTCAATTGTGCCGAAACATCATACACTGAGAATCACTTAATTGACTGAGAACGTCGATGACTTTTAAAACTCTGATAAATCTGCTCCAACCTACTGTAAAAACGATTTTTGACAAGACGAAAACAACAGAGCATCCTCAGAGCCATAACCTCAACGATTTTGTGAACATTTTGTCAACAATCATTTTTTTTGGTTATGTTTCTATGTATAACGTTTTCACAACTGAAATAACCATGGAACAGACGTATGGTGACACGGCTTTAGGTTTTCAATTCAATGACAAAATATTTTGTTGTTAGGCACTAGATGTGTGGATGTGTGACAATACACATCATGTGTCAAAAAAAGCATTTATCATCGAGTTGTGTACAACGTTTTTCGCAATAAACTTGTTGCGAAAATGGAACTTTCTCAACTCAGTGACAAAAAATAAAATTTTTGTTGTGTTTTCGGTTGGTTCATTCTAAAGAAACACATTTGACAGTTCTGTAAGAGTTCTAAAAGTCATCGATGTTTCAAATTAATCAAGTGGTCTACGATATTTTGGCGCAAAATTCGAATACGTCCTAGCGTCAAATTCAAATTTTACGCCAAAATATCATAGACTTGGAAGCACTTAATTGACTAGGAATATCGGTGACTTTTAAAACATTTAAAAATTTCCTATTCATGAAGACTTTGAAATTTCGATTTGAGCCTCATCATTAATCCAAAATGATTCAAAGACCTATTCCTAATACACTTTGGAAGAAAGGCATTGAAAGAATTCAATTGTTCTGGAAATAGTTTTAGAGTCAATCTGGGTCCTGGTTGGCTATCATGCGAAATTCAGTTTATAATGACTTTTGACTGATTAACATTTTGAACGGAGAGAAGCTCTTCTTTGTGCGATACATTCATTACTGAAAAGAAGTCAACAAAACATCGCATTGAAACACTATTTTCAGTGAATTTGGACATTGGAGTTCGACCTTTTAGACTGACGAGTCATCCAAAAAATGCACTGAGATGGATTCACCGTATTACAATGTCATTTTGAATTTGAAATGATTTCCTTGAATTTTCCAATAGATTTCACAGGATGCCATTCCTACTTTCGAAGGAATTACAACAACAAGAGCAAAATTCGATTCACCGCGGCTCTATCTAAGTTATTCCATTAAGTTCATTTCGTTTGTTCTGACAAATTCAATGCGAGTCAGCGCCAGCGCCCGATTATGGATTGGGAAATGCAATAAATCAAATTGAAAACAATCGTTATAAGTTTGCTAAATTGATAATTTCAGCTCTACAAATTCCATTTCAAAATCACACCGATTTCACATTACGTATGACGAAATTATTACACAAAAAAAAATAATTATTCGAATTAATTGAGTATTCATCAGTGTTTTGTGGTTGAGATTCATAAGTATTTTTTCTAGATCATGCGACCGGTTACATTCGTAAATTATTTCATTAAACGCATATTACCTCGACCTGTCCAATATTATCATCGATTCAAATCGACATAACTGGATTCGTTGCTATTTATGTTTGACTTGACTGCTGGTTTAAAAAAAACGTAAAATTAGTCAGAAGAATTAATCAGCTGCAAATTGCGTAGCCACTAAATTTAAGGGTATATTCGATGCATCAACATCATTTTCGGGTCCGCTGTCATCACCAGTAACCAATTCTTCACCGCTAGGTAACTGCACCTCTTCAGCCGATCCATCGGAATAGTTTTGTGAGGCACGCAAGAAATGTGAGTAATGCTGTAAATCGATCGGAAAAATCAAATGAAAATCCGTCCGCAAATAGCAGCAGCAACGCCACCCACAAAAATTCTAATTCGTACTTACCGACATTGGAAAATGTGGTGTGCCACCACGCGCTACACCACCTAAGGCAATTAATAAATTGTGGTTTTGTAGTGCTTGCAAATCCGAATGATCTTTAGCATCCATTCCATCCTGTTCCATTGAACTGTCGTGGGCCTTGGATCCTGTGAAACGAGAACAGTTGAAACGCGATTCGAATTACAATTCGGAATTTCATCACTCACTTCGTCTGCCAGATTTATCGCCTTTGGGCCGTCGCCGTCGTGTATGTATAGTGTCTCGTCTCATCGAATGCGGACGATTGACTCCATGCAATTTGAAATAAAGGCCGCACGCATTACACACCATTTCACCGCGCAGATTACGTCGCCAAATTGTTGTGGTCAATGTACCGCAATTGGTGCAAGACATATCCTTCTGCTGTTGGGTGTTTGAATTTTTTCCATGCTGAAATTGTTGGATTACGGAATTAGAGATATGGATGCGTCTCTTACGCAAATATTTTTCGACTTACCTTTCCTCCGTCATCGACATTATTTGACCAGGAGTTATGATTTCCGTTATTGTATTCAGTTGTCACTATATCGGAAGGTATTGTTGGTTCATTGTCGGCGTTGTCGAAAGGTGCTTTACTCGGACACGATTGCTTCCGTCTACCAGTTGCCTTTTGTGAGTTCAACTCATTCTATTCGATCACGAAAACATTGAGAAATAATGGAACAAACTGCGTTAGTACAGAAGAGCAATAATTACCTTTATCAATGACATCGGTTCATTTGAATGACCTCCAGTAATTATAAGGGATGATGGAAGCGGTAGACCTAGTGATCTGCAATTGATCATTTGTCGCAGCAGTTGAGTAGCTTCATTTCCACCGCCATTCACTGAAAGAAAAGCAAAAATTATGCTACGAACGAACTCTAGTCGATGCAGGCTAATATCTACTTAGACCAAAATGAAAGTTTAAGTCAGCAGGAACGCTAGACTAGAAATCAATTTTACCTGTCGTTCGGGCCAACGCTTGCCACAGTTGTGTGGTTGCTGGATCCGTTCCATGGTCTTCTGACTTTAAACTGTCCGGTGTTTCTCGTCCCGAATCAACGATTTGCTTGTGATTGAATTTCGAATCGTCAGAATCTTGTGAATTTATGTCCATCTGTAATCGGCCGGGATCGGAACTATCGTTGCTATCACTTTGCTGGCTAAGTTCGTCCGGAATTTCCTCTTTAACGCGTCGTTTAATAACCGTTAAATCGGCAGAATGATAGTTCTTCCGACCATCCCGATGCGGTGACGCCTGTTCGTCGACACTGATTTTCTGTCTTTTCACCGACAAATCCATTTCTTCGAGACTTGTAGAACGTTTTAGATTTATCACAGTTGAAGTAATACTTTGCGGTTGAGATTGGTCCAGTACGCTGGGCGATTGAGGATTAGAGCTTGGTGGTGAAATTATTACTTTCTTGCTGATGTCCATCAATACAGCAGCCGTTTCCAATTGTTGCTGCAGCTGGCTCAGACTTTTCATTTGAATGATGGGCGGTTTTTGTTGATTTGAATTGGATCGAGTTTGGATATTATTTGCAATCGTTGATGTTTTCGCTTCGATTGGAATCACAGACACTGAATTAGCTTCCAAATGGTTAATATGATTTTTACTGAGTATTGAGGTAACTAATGATGATTGGTTTTTTTGCTGTTGCTGTTTTTGATGATGATGGTGGTGATGGTGATTGCTGCTGGTATTTCGCAGTTCGGTCAATGCGGCAGCGGCTGTATGCTCAGATGCTTTTCGACACGACGGTGACAGCAATTCGTTTAGACTGGCCGATGTCTTAGCTAACACATCCTGCAATTAAGCGGAAGAGACAAAGGTAAATAAATCGAAAAATAATTAATTGAAAGCAAATGTTACTTTAATTACTAATCCATGTGATCATTGCCGATCGATTTAATAAATATTCTCGGTTTCGTATTTTCGTTTTATTTGATAAATCATCAAATCGTCAATATTTTTGTTTATCATCATATTTCGATAACAGAACGGGGAACATTATAAATTTCTCGGAATGACATAAATAGTTAAGTCATCATTCATTAAACGAGATTTTTGATGAGATGAGAAAATAAAAATAAAAATTTTGCTTCGACCACATAATCTTCGTTTTGTTGAATTATTTTTTTTTCTATTTCATTTTATATTATTTCTCTGAATAGTATCAAGCCAAGAAGACTACAACGATTATGATAAAAAAAAAATCTTCTCCTTGCATTATGTATAAAACTCAGATCAATTCGTCTTAGTTCTGATTTGCCTTATAACAATACTTGTATATATACATCGATCGCTGGTGCCTTCGTTTATATGTAAACATATATGTCGATCATGATCTTCGAGGAATTAGTCACATTGATTCTTCTTAGAGTTTATGAAGGCTGGATGTTATAGATACGGTGTATAGATACAAAGACAAACTTTGAAAAATATTGTAAATCATAAAATTATCGAAAAACGAAGCAAAATTTATAATTCAAAGAATTTGTTACGGAATTTTCGGATTGTGAATAGTTAAGATAAGGCCGAAAACTCACGAGAAATTTTGGATCGACAGTTTAGCTGGTGATGAATATCTGATTACAATGGAAAATACAGCATAATTGTCGATCCCATCAACTCAAAATTGCTAGTGTGTTTGTGGCCTAAATCTACAGAAAGCCGAAAGGCATGAACTTAAACGACCAACCATTTTTTTTTTGCTATTTACAATCACAATACGAGGTAGTGTGACACGCATTTCAGGTAGGAAAAGTATCATTTTCCGTCCTGTTGTGAGGAAAAGCTTACAAATGAGTGTGAGAAAATGAAAACAAAGTAGAAGAAATTGGTCGATGTTGACGGAAGTGCAACCAACTGAAGTAATTTTTAAAGAAAACATTTTTTCCTAGTTCCTATTTGTTGTCAATAAATGAAGAAAATGTTGAGTGAGTCGAAATATCTTCAGCATTACTACCCGATTTGCCTTCAAATAGTACAAGTGCATGGAGTAGTGATAAGCAAAACTGGATGAATTTTTTCTTAGAACATCGACGTTCGTACAACTTAAAATAACTAAATTTACATTTCAGAATCTAAACTAAATTAAGCTCTCGGTTAAACGAGCTACAATCAACTTTATAGCTCATTGTTAATAAATAGTTTTTTCAGACAATGTGGTTTCGTGGTTGAAATAAAGCCAACGCTACTACCTCTTATCGAACCATAAAAATATATCAACACAAGTTAGTCAGATTTAAAATGAAGCCGGAATGAGTCAAGCTTATCAAGCAGATTTACACAAATGTATTAACCAAAATCTCTCAAACAAAATGATAGAAAAAAAATAATTTGAAATAAATGTAACTTCCATAGAACAATACATAAACAAAGCCAAACCTACATTATCTTCTGTGTATGGAGACTTACGTTATAGATTGTAAGAATAAGAAGAAGAAAAAAAAACCCACGAGCATGTCCCGCCGAAGAAAACGATTCAAACGAATTAAACAACGAGTAATTTTTTCTCGAAAAAAAAGTGTTGATTGATTACTTGAAAATTCATTTGTTGTGCCTATTTATTTATTTATGAATGTTGTGTATAAAAATATATAGTTTTTTTTTGTTGTGCTGTTGAACACATTTACGCCGTGATATCCATTTATATACAAGAACACGTACGTACATAATAGCGGTTTCAATGGTTAAACACATTTCATGAAAATTTAACCTTGATCTTGGTCAAGAAACTTTGATTTGGATAAAAATGGATTTGTAATCGTTATCGTCTATACATATCAATTGGATTGATGGTTGGTTAATACGTTTATTGGGAAGTTAACACAACCTATACCAAATGATGCTTGAAATCAAAATTACAGTGATAAAGAGAGATAGAACGAGAAATCGTTGTTCAATAGATCTATATACTAAGAAATAAAAACTATGTACCAATCCTGTTGGTATATCTACTACTGGCACAAAACTTTGTCTCCATCTCTATGATAATGATTTTTTTTCTCCTCTCTTTCGTTAAGACAAGAATTTTGTTTGCTCATGGCATTAAGAAAATTATTACAAATAAATTAAAGTGTAATCAAAATTAGAAAGTGTAGTGTGGTGAATTATGCAATAAACGTCTGAATGTATGAAATTCGTTAGAGTTGAACCGAAAATAACTTTTGAAAAAGAAAAAAAAAATCATTCGAAGAGTATGGCGAGCGATGATTTGATTTAATTTCCCAAAAATTAATTAACTCTTAATTGTCGTTATGCAATTGGTAATGTGGATTATTCTTCAATACGTCCAATTTAATTTCATTTTCAATTAAAGCGAAATTTCAAAAAAAAAATCAGATTAAATGTCGAAAATGTTTCTATGATTTGATTATTCAAATTAATTTTTATGATTTTTGTTGTTGCCAATATTTCCATCTTCCTCATTTCATCGGTAAATTCGTTAATCATCGCATGCTATAATGCATCAATTTCAGGCATTTATTTTCATATGCATTGTGATCGGCCGGTTTTTATTTTCGAACACAATATTATTCCTGACATTCGGTCATGAATTTTGCAATTTAACGCAAGAGTGGAAAAATATATCAATTATGGCACATCGCGATGTTATTGTATCGCTTCGAAAGCTGCATTCCTTTGGAATTCTATCTGTATGGATTTTTCAGAAGTATTTTGTCAAAACGTTGATTAAAAAAATAATTTTTCCATTTCGCATATTAAACTTTAGGCTGAGTCAAATTTGGTAGTCTGATAGCCCACACCACATTTTCTATTCCATCTTACCAAGACAAAAAAAACCTCACCCCTAATACAATAGGCGACGTAGCTCGCGACGTAGTTGAAAATCGTGTTAATGCATCGGGCCAAAAACGAGAGTTTTTCTGTAGCCGTTTAACTTTTGCTTATCTTTTCTATAGTGAACGACATCTCAAATGTCTCACTGTCAAATTTTTCTGAGAATTTTATTGTGTCATTGCAAATTCACAATGACATTCTCTGAAAAAAATGAGATGTCGTTCACTGTAAGCGATTCAATATAGAAACTTTCTCATGAAGCGCCAAATTAGCTCAAATCAATCAGATACGCAGATTACTATTACGGTTCGATCGATTTTTCAGTTTGATTGAGAGAGTATTGCTCCTCTAACACCAACTAAAGGTCACGAAGGTTATATGTACTAGATGCAGGACTTGGATTTGCTAAGGTTGCTAAAAATTTCCAGATTCTGCTAAATTTCTCCAATTATTTTTTTTAACAATTTAGGCAGATTTAGCAAATCAATTTACCAAAGATAGGCCCTGAAAAGATGCTAGTACTGCTTAATTTACATAACGCTTTCTAAACCATTTTGTTTTACCTGTAGCAGGACAATGAAAGTGCACTTTTTTAGTGTGAAATAGATATTGGAAAAGAAAGTGCAAACGACATCACGACGAATTTTCTTCAGCACTTCCTTCTACGAATAAAGTCAGCCATTTTATTCCATATCAGTTTATTCTATCACATAAGAAGACTCTTTAGAGCTTTAAAATGATTAGTTTTGAAACTAATTCGCCCACAACGACCAATTGATGATAGAAGACATTTTAAGATTATGTCCGTCAACTATCTATCAACATAACACACTGAAGTTTTACTAAGAAAATCTCGGACTGAGAACAAAACATATTATGAATTGATTGAAACAAGTCATGTGTTATCGACAACGATGAGAAAAATGAGCGACGAAACCTGGCCACTCTTGTCTTATGAAGTAAACCGAGTAGTAAACCGAACGAAGTAAAAGAGTTTATATCAAACACTTAACTATACTTTAAACAAAAGAAGTAAAAGATTGATCGTTGTCAAGAGGCAATCAGAAGGAGCCCATTAGATTATATTTTCTCACATTAGCCGGGCCAATACTTTTATTTTAATTCATATTAAGTCATATATCATATATCATAAAATACGTTTACTATGCTGGTGCATGTAATAAGACTATTACATGTATAGGCAATAGCCTTTACATCACTCGCATAGTAAAACGTCGTACTACACACGGAAAATAAAGTGATATCTCGTATCACGATGAGTAAATGTATCTCGGGCTAAAGCCCTCGGTTACTTTTACTCATCTGGATACGAGATGTCACTTTACTTCCCTTGCATAGTAATGTACTATCGCTCGATTTTGTAATAGTACATTACTATGCAAGGGAAGTAAAGTGATATCTCGTATCCAGATGAGAAAAAGTATCCGAGGGCGGCAGCCCGAGGTACTTTTACTCATCGTGATACGAGTTATCACTTTATTTTCCGTGTGTAGTACGACGTTTTACTATGCGAGTGATGTAAAGGTTATTGCCTATACATGTAATAGCCTTATTACATGCACCAGCATAGTAAAATGTATGAAATGTTAGCAGGAAACGGAAAATACTGAAATGTTTGTAACGCTTGATAGCAAGATAACTTGAGTAATTCTGAACCGATTTTCAAAAATTTAGTTTTAATCGACGAAGAATTAAATTCCTGAGGTCAAATTCGTAGATGGTCAATATCGACCTGCTGATCTGGGAGTTATTCCAAAAAGAGTTTTTTTTTTCTAGTTTCTTGATAGCACGAAACTTAAGTAAATCTAAGCCGTTTTGGAAATTTTGGTTTTAATTGACGAGGAATAAAAAGCATTTTTGTCTGGCTTTCGGATCTCACGATATCTCGAGAAATCCGGAACCAATTTTGGAACTTTTGGTTTTATTCGATGAGAAATAACATTTTTGTTTTCAATTTCGAATATATTCAATGTTAGACTCATGCTCTCTGAGTAATTCCCAAAAGCATTTTTGTCTGGCTTTCGAATTTCACGATAACTTGAGAAATCCTGAACCAAATTTGGAAACTTTGGTTGTATTCGACGAAGAAAAACGTTTTTGGGTTCCAGTTCGTAGCTTAGTACTCATGATCTTGAAGTAATTCCCAAAAGCAATTTTATCTGGTTTTTGATTGCACGATAACTCGAACAATCCTGAGCTTATCACTGGTCGGTGCTGTCGGTGCTACAGTTAGCATTGTACAGGTAAGAATCCAGTGTGTTTATCAGTAGTCATTGCTAATTTTCCTCATTTCAATAAAAAAAATCAATTTACTTTAATTTCCCTAAATTTAAAAGGGCAGTCAAGGGACCCAACCCACAAACAGTGGGGCCTAGTTTATGAAGGCTTTGAATATTTTATCAATGGATATCGAGCTTTAGGTAAACTAACGTTTGTAATCGGTTTCGCAACATATTATGATGGATTTTTTGGCCTTTCGGTGTTTTTTGGTATTCCATCTAGGTGCGTAAAAGTGCGTAGCTAGTACATTATTTTACTCCTCAATTATTTTAACTAATCCTTCAGATGTTTATAAGCAGATGAAACGATATAATCTTGGTTCAATTCTCGAATCTTACAGCTCGTTAATAAGTAGATGTTTTGAATCGGTTAAACATAAAATGGAAACGCATACAAAAAACAATGTGATTGTCATTACCAGTGCTTTCGTGGTCATTTATTTTGCGTTGATTTGTGTAATTTAGTAAAAATAATAAATTGACTACGTGGCTTTGCTATATAAAAAATAATTATAGGATTGACAAATTGAGCCGAATTTACGTTAGGGTTGGAGTCATTCGAAAAGCAAATGGAATCATTTTAATTTAAATGGAAATGTTATAGCCCCGTTATATTCAAATTATACCATATTCACCGCATAAAAGTCAATAGAGCTGTTCATCAGAGTTATTACTTATAAATCGTGTGTGTATTATGGATCAATAAACTATGAAATACATAACGAGCCATTTAAAAACGCTTTTATCATGAATTATTCGGCCCCATCGTTAAAAGTTGTAATATGCGCTCGTTTGTTTCATTAAAATGAACCAGCGCTTATATGCTGACATGCATTTGTGTATCGTATTTTGCAAGTCGACCATTCGAATTTGTTTTGATTAAAACCACTCGCACTTCAAATTCACAAATCTAGTTAAATGGAGTTGCAGCAAATGGTTCTACGGATTTAACGGTAATATCAAAACTTTATCGGACTCATTAGTGATCTGAACTGTCTAAATTGTGGAGATTTTATAGAATTCCAGTTCCATTCATCAGATTACTTGACTGAAATTTCGAAGTTGTAGTTAGTTTTGAATTCAATCATGAAGTGTTTCACCCAGCTGTACAAAGTTACTGATATAGTTAAATTCATTAAAATCAATCGATTAAGATGTCTTGGTCATGTACAAAGAATAGATGAGGAACGAAACTGCTAAATTCCAATCCTGATGGTAACCGAAGACCAGAAAGACCAAAATTAAGATTGAGGTTGAGTTGGATCTAAACGCGCTAAGAGTGAGCGATTAAACGTTGGCGTGGAATAGTTCCGATTACAGTAAAATGCTTGAGGAGGCAAAAACCAGTAGTCGGTTGTAGTGCGCGCTTAAGTAAGTCGAGTAAGATTTGAATGAATTTGAATTGTGTAAAGCTTTCATGTAAGTTTGAAAAATTTGACATTGAAATTGAAAGCGATTTAGTGCCTGGTAGCAAAACCATTCTTGGGAGCAGTTCTAACATTAGATATCGTAATTAAATAGAAAATGAATATTTACCGCCACATTACTAGCGGGTGTGGCGTATTTGTCATTTCAAAAGGTTTCTGGAATGGAATAATGATTCAATCCTCATGAGCCTTTCATAACGTTCCATTGATCAGTTTTCAAGGAAATTTCCCGCCACTTCCTGCCATAACCTACCTTGTGCGTACTGACAATATTTTACAAATTAAATCACCATTAAATTTATCCTCTATATACCACTGACGGTCGATAAAGAACAAAGCAATTTTTTTTTGTATGAATAAATATCTTGTCACACCTCATTGTCAGTCATTACCATTAATAAAATGAAAATAGGCGACCAATAAAGTTAAATCATTTTATAATACAGCACCGATTAAGAAATCGTCATGATTAAATTAAAATAAATTATTTTCGCACAGACTCTCAGAGATATTAGGCCTGAACACCATTGAATGGATAAAAATTTTACGAGAAAAAAACATTAATTTTGTTACAACAATTAAATTTGCTTCAGCCGAAATACCAGACTCCACCTTTTATACTTTAAGTGGATTTTATATTATCGAGGTACCATATCTCCTCTTGCATGTGGCATCGCCAATGTTAATATGGTAATGTTGTATAGCAAAGTGTTGTAGAAAATGTGTGATGAAATTAAAAGCATAACGTTGTTTCGAAACTTTCGACCGTATATACCTTGCTTTTTTTAGTTCGATTGTTATCACAGGCCCATATCAAAACGAAACTTTTTCGTTTAAAATAGAAAATTTCATAAATTCAGTTTTCATTGTAAGTTTTTTATTTCTTTGGTAAGAATTGTTGTGATATCGTGGAGTGATTTTAATGGTTCAAAGTCAAATTAAGCCATCGAATATTTGCTAATTCTATTAATGTAAGTCAGATATAGTTTTTCAGTGCTGAAAAATGTTTATTTTAGTAATCTGTGCAGGGAGTAACAAAGTCTGTTGCTTCATCTTAATTATAAATCAATAAATCTATTACTTCATTTGCATAACGTATATCCTAGTGTTTGATACAAAATCTATCCCTTTAATATTTTTATTTGCTATATAAGAGAACACTATCCAGAGCTCACCGTTTATTCTTGTCGCCGTAGTCGACAACAGATGACTAGGCAATTCTATAAAGTTAGTTTGTCGCGATTGTCAGTAAGTTTCTTTAAACTCAATTTTTGTAAACATAAAGTCTTTTGATGGCGAGCTTTGTTTTAATCGATTGAAATGCATCTTTTGTTCCGATGTTATTTCATTTCACTTTAATCATTTGATTGAAATAACATCAAAATCAGTAGCTTGTAATTGGTGTTATAATAGGAAAGCTGCCCTTGCCGTATCGCGCCCAAAAAAATAATGAGAGAATTTAATTGAGTTAAATCAACGAAAGGTATTACACTGTTCAGTTGTTATAATAATTATACCACTAGTGACTGTTTCGTAGAAATAATAAAAGAAAACAGAAGTTGATCGAAACAGCAAAGAACAACACAATGTATATACACCCAAAAGTAACGTTAGAAATAATCTTAATTACAAAGAGCAAAGTATTGTTTGTTTGTCCAACCAACATCTACGAGACATTGTTTTTAATACTCATAACAGTCGCATAACTTTCAAAGATTTTGATTGACTGAAATTAACGTTTTCGGGTGTGTCAATTCAGAAATCTTTTAAATAATGATAGGAAATTGCCGTACATTTTTTGTATAATTTACAGTGTCTCTTTTGTACATTATTTTTAAATCCATTTCCTTTGCTGTTCCAAACCAAAATTTATATGGAAAAAAAAGTAAATGAGTTTAACAACGCTTTACAGAAAACCTATCGCATGACGGCGACGATTCGGTTAATTTCAGCATAAAATAAATTTCATGCTCAAAATGTATGCTCACTTTTTTCGGCCAACAATTTAAGCCAAATGTCGTTAATTTGTAATTAAACAACTTGTTGTCGGGTTCCATTGTGTATAAGTATATTAGGTCGGTGCAGATAATGTGTGTGTAATTTTGTTGTCCACCGACATTATCCGACTTATCAAGTTTCTTTTCACCATCAGTACGAAATGACAGGAAAAATCTGTGTTTATTCTAAGCGATTTTGGTAATTTATTCTATGTCCAAACAGGCGGTAAATATGTGTACATGCTTTGGGTCTTCGAGTAACCAATTTCATTTTAAAATGTTTCTTTAAGAATATATGAAAATGTGCCGACTGTTATCGATAGAGTCGATAAAGTAAGTGAGGAATCTTCCTTTCATTTATTAAATGACCTGCGGAAAAACAACAGAAAACGTAGCATTACACTGAAAGGATCTTAAGTAGAACAAAAATTGGACGACAATGATTAAAATGACAAAATAATAAACTTGTGAGCTGTAAATACGATTTTGTCTAAATATAACGGACAGCATCGTCACCATTATCACAGCTCGCTGGATTAATGATTTATTGTATCAATGTTGGAAACACATTAAGACTCTCACAACAATCTCAGAAACGGTTAGTCATCTGCTATAGACAAAGATGATTAGAGTTAGCGAAGACCTCCGGCTATATTGTTCTTTTATGTATCGAAATGAATAATAAGAATATTGAAGTGATAGATTGTGTATCGAACGCTAGGATATAATTTACACAACTGAAGTAAGAGATTTCATAATTTTGTTGCGACACGATCCTAAAAGTAAAAAGAAGTAATAGACCGTTTCCAGACTACAAATACGACAATTCGTCATTTTTAAACAAACACAAATTTGATTTTAACAATCTACAAAACTACGTTGAAATGGCTGTTACATAGAAGTACGTGATGATTCTAGGTTTGACGACAATTCAAAATTGTCCACTTGCTCCAACACGACATATCAAAATGATAAACCAATAAAATGGTACAATGTATGATTACCGGAAGAAATTTCGTAATTTTATTGATATTTTGATGATTTAATCGTTTCAGCATCAAACAGTTCTGTATTTACATAGAAAAAATTACTGAAATTACTAAAACAATAAATAATGCGAAGTTGCGTGAGTTATATCTCTAATCAATAAAGTCCTAAATTTTCCTCTGCGTAGAATCTATAAGATTTGAATAAGACGCAGTACAGTACATCGTAAATTTATTCTATTTCCTCGAAACGCAAAAAGTTAAAACATTTAGGGGACCATACGTAGCATTTTCTCAAAGGCAAATGACAAATTTTAACTGCTTCGATTCAACCTGCAAAGACTTTGTGGGGAACAGTATCCCAATCGGTAATAAAATTAGAATTTGGAAAATATTTTACGTTACATTTATGAACTGAAGAAAATTGATTATTGGTGAGTGAAATATATTAAAAATGTGTGATAAACGGTTGTGAATTAAGAGTTGTCTAAAGTAGAGGTCCAACACCGACAATGGGTCGAGGGGAAAACCACTCTTTTTTATTGATGTGATTAACATGATTAACCAGTGATTAACATGATGATGAATTGGTGATTTACCAGCGTTTGACCAGGGGAATCGTCACAAAACTACAAATAAACGTGAAATATAGCGGTTAATCAATGTTAATCACCGATTAACCGTTTGGATTCACAACACTTATGTTTCTGATTAACACATTAACTGATTAACCATGTTAATCACAAAATAGTGGTTTACCCCTCGAAATGGGTATGGCCGAACTTTGACCATGATTTATACCAAGAAAGGGTATAGCCCTCAGTATAGCCGATATATCTTAAGATTGGGTCGAGAAATTAAGAGTCAATTCGCCAAAACTTCAACCAAGTTGTATGAAACATGAAAACAAGCCATCAGCGATTTTCGGCGGGTACACAGTGATCGATTCAGGTGATCCTCCTGAGTCATTTGCAACAAAAAAAAATCCTCGAAATAATTATGTTTTCACGCCAGAAATCATGAAAAAATGTACTGCGCGAGGGTGACCAAAATAGTTTTTGTTGCATATCACCAAGAATACGTAACGCATTTATCTGAAATTATGGTCATTGGTAGAGGTGTTGACGCCGCATAAGCTGGCCTTTGTCGAATTTTTCGTATTCGTACATTTGTGAAAATTTTCCAAATCCTTCCGGTAAGTGGCTAAAGTACAAAATATGATTCTAATATGCTAGTAAACACTTGATACAGTGCCGCACTGGCCATACTAGGAAGTCTGGAGATACCCGAGGAACATATGACACAATTGAATCAGTTGGTTTTGTTTCAAATTTTATAGGCCCTAAACGAAATTTCCCGAAGCGTAAGGTGCCAGTAACTGTAGCCCTGATTTAAAATTGTCACATACGTCAGAAAAATTGAAATAGACGCGAAGAAAAGTGGAATTATAGAGAATTTTTGTGTTAGTATACTTCAATCAAAATTGAAGCTCAACGAAAGTCGTGCCGCGGTAGGTTCATGGTGTCATGGATAGTAGAGGTCACTACCTACCCAACGACACCCATATCTTCGAAGTCTATCGTTGTAACTTTTTGAAAACACTCTGGAATTTTTTCCCCCTAAAATAGCTACTGCACCACATACACGAAAAATTTCGAAATGTTTTAAAGGCCAGCTTATGCGGCGTCAACACCTCTACCAATGACTATAATTTCAGATAAATGCGTTACGTATTCTTGGTGATATGCAACAAAAACTATTTTGGTCACCCTCGCGCAGTACATTTTTTCATGATTTCTGGCGTGAAAACATAATTATGTCGAGGATTTTTTTTTTGTTGCAAATGACTCAGGAGGATCACCTGCATCGATTACTGTGTACCCGCCGAAAATCGCTGATGGCTTGTTTTTAAGTTGTTCGAAATTTTGGCGAATTGACTCTTAAGGGTTAAATTGTAGAAAATACGATAGGTTCAACACCGAAAATGGGTTAAACAGCCTCGATGAAGCGGGTAACAGTGGCAGAGTCGTTGTGTCGTTGCGTCATTTTGCGACAAAGTGGTTCAACGAAAAAGTGATAGTTGAGAAAATTCTAAATTAGATTTTTTGTTTTGATGTGGTTGATTGTGATGATTTTTCGTTTTCTTTCGTACAAAAGTATGAAAATTTGTGATTTTATTATCAATAATAAGCTTACAACATACTATGTAGTAAAATTCGTGTATAGTGTTCTCCAAAAAATTAAAATCCGTGTTCAATGTTCTCATAAACATAAAAATCCAAGGCAAATGTTCTCCAAAAATTTCCTATGATTGATTGAAATTAGATTTTCTCAGTTCACCAGGTTTGTGCTGTTGCGAGCATTAGCTATGAACAATTGCGGGCATTAGCTAGGAACACTTTGAATATTATTTTGCATAAAAACCTCAACCCAAGCTAATTTTAAGCCTCAAACCAACCTGATTTAAATTAGATTTTATCGTTTCAGACAAGGTTTGAGTTGTAGTGAGCATTACTTAGGAATATTTTGATTATTTTTTGCATTCAATCAATTTAATCCAATTCTAAAAACTTCTCTCATTCAAAAATGTTGCGCTAAAAAAATTCCAAATCTTACGACAGAACCACTTTGTCGCATTTTCTCATGTCGAAAATTTCCGTCTCTGCCACTGTTACCCGCTTCATCGAGGCTGTTTAAAATGGGTAAGGTTGAACTTTGACCATGATTTTTGACTAGTTCGGACTAATAGAGATTATTCAGATTGTAATGGCCCGATTCCAGGAGATGAAACACATGTTTTCGGACCCTTTCTATCTCTCAGATTAATCTTCCCCAATTTACGTATACTTCACCATAAGATACGGCTAGACGTTCCCCATTGTGTTTTGTCATATCGGGTGTCTCAAATGCGATGATCCAAAATGATTACAATCAGCGGCTTAATGCGTTATTACTTTCTTGAGCACCCATTTCGTTACAGATTTAATTGATGACGGTCAAAATTTTGCCGACAGAAATGCCGATAAAAATATCCAGTAGAAAAGCACTTTTCAAAAGCCGAACATAAAAAGCTCATTTAACATAATTCGAAAATTAATTACATTCAATTTCATGTCTTTTTTTTCTCGTCTCCCAATTGATTAATTTAAATCTTAATTTCTTTGACATTCGTATAACAACCACATCGTCCAATAAGTAATGATGATAAAAAACTGACCTAAACATTTTCGTTTATTATTTACGTGTGAGATTATGCATAAATAAATAAAATAAAGAAAAAAAATTACAGAAAAAAAATTAATAAAAAAGCGAAAAATAAACTTTATTAAACGAATGAATCATTTCAATAATTTTATGCAAAGTAAATACACGACTGTCGACTCTATAATGGAATATGAATTATGAGCTTGTTGTATGCTGTATGCCTACCACTCTATCGACATTTAATTCGCATGGAGAAGTATATATATTGGATATGGACAGATACTTCGTTGTTGTTGTTATTTATTTATAAATACGACAGGCACTCAACAACATTTTTTTTAACTCCAAACAATGTGAATGACTGATTTTTCGAAGATATATTCGAAATCATGGCGTAAATTGTTTTCCCAAAGACATGATAATTGAATGATAATTTTTGCATGAGATTGTTGGCTATTCAACCTGAACAATTTAACCGAGTCAACAGAAAAACGTAAAGTTGAAATTACTATTTTACTTTTACCGAGATGAGAACTTAACATTCATGGTCGAATCCTATACACACACAGAACCAGAATGTATGTTTGATAAGAGGAGAAGGTAACAAAATATTCATAAGAACAAAGAACATACCTGCGGACTTCCCGTGAGTTTGTTTGCAAATTGTAAAAAATTCTGCAGTTTTCTTTGTGTTCGTTGTGCATCCTCCCGAAAACGATGGCATGTGTCCAATTGGTCTCTACATTTTTTACACACAACGGCTGGTAGACCATCAGTTGGTGACACCTGAAATTTTTGAACAAAAGAAAAGATAAAAAAAACGTTAACTTAAGTCTTTTGAAATGGAGATTCGTGTATACATCATATGTATGTGGTAGGACTATACACATAGTCATTGTCAGTATTTTGTTTATAAATTGGATCGCACCTCTTGATTATGTTAAATTTAATAAATTTAATAATTTAAATTTATAATGACTTAGGTACCACCAAATGTTACACTAGACCTACATGATGTTTTTAAATTTTTTTTTAACACATTTCGCCTTTTGTTTTTTTTATATTTTTTCATGGTGGAAATATACAGAAATATATATTGTGTTCACGTTGCTACGGTTGTGTAAGATTAGATTTTTATTTCACTCAAAATAAAAAAAAGAGTTAAAAGGTTGTTGTGCTCTGTGGCCGTAGAAGTATTATACGATACAGCATTGTGCGGCACACCAATTCAGTTCAGACGGATGTTTCGAAATTTCGCAAAATAATGAGCACAACAGAAATTATTTATCTGATAGTTGATATCTCGAATTGATTGATCATGTAATGTATTTTAATAAAACGGATTTACATGTCGGATTTGCCATTACAACCATTATAACTTTGAATAGAAGGTGGCAGCAATTTAGAGGAGCAACAATTAATTATAAATTTGATTTTATTTTTAAATCTATTCGAAAAACAGTTACTGTGTCTTCAACCATATTAGTCGCTTCCAGGTCAATAATTTTTGATAGCAGTCATCTTTGAGCATGATGACTTCAATGAGTAATTCAAAGTTCTAATATTTTAGTAATTGTATGCGAAAGAACATTGGACGAAAAAGCTGGTCATCTGTTGTTAACAACGACGACAAAAATAAATTTGTTCTAAAAACACTGTTCTTATGTAACAAAATGTAAGTATTTTAAAACAAGCGAAGTACTAGATTTTGTATTAAATATAAGTTATTATTTTGACAAAAAGTACTAGATTTAATCGTAACAGACTGCTTATAAGCTGGAGAAAATGTTTAGAGTAACAGAACTTTGGAATTATTGTTGAATGCAAAATGTTGAATTTGTCCACCCGGCTCATCTAGTCTTTTTCCCAACTTAAACAGTCTCTGTGGGCGACACGCTTGTCGCATTTTAGCGAAATTTATTAAATGTCACGTCCTGCCATGGGACTAGGAAACATACTACACAATATTCAAATTGGTAAGCATAAAATTTCCGATTTATTTTAATTCTCCAAAAAAAAAAAACTCACACCTCCAACAGCGTCCTAAATTTCTCCGCGCCGCTTTGAGTCACACTAACAAACTAATAATCGGCTTTGATTTTTCTATTGATCAAAAACCAATTGTTTTATAATTTTGGTGTGAGGTCTCAAATCAACGCAACACACAAAACAAATCAATCTTTGAATTGACCTTTCTTCTGATAGATTAAATTTCAGACAAATTTAGAGTTCAGCCTGACATTTCAACAATTAATTTAATCGACCGGACAGTGAGTTATATTTATAATATGAAATATTCTTGTGTGTGGTGTGCGGAACCACCTATGCATATGGTGCCTGTTTTCGATTGATGGAAAATGAAAAGCCATTAATTTATTGAACAAATACATTAATTTCATAATTGAACAATACAAATATTATTTATTACTCAACCATTTTGGCTCTGCTCTGTACCACTCATTACCGCGCAACGTAACAATAAAACAACACAATAAACTTTAAAAAGTGCTCGTTAACAATCGCCAAAAAAGCAAAATGATTGATATTAAAAAAAAAAGTTTCACTTTTAATCAATTATTTCTTTCATAGTTGCTGATTTGTGTAAATATACGAGTCTGAGTACAAATTTTGTTTATGAAAATTCCCATATGGTGTGTGTAGTAAAGGAGGCTATTAAGACTGTAAGATTAATTCGATAAATATTAAATTGGTCCATGGTTAGTTGAACAGATTAATCAGTGTAGATTTTAGAGTGCTCTTAAAAGAACACAGACACGAAACCCATATACAAGGTAAATTAGATACAATTATTATTTAACAATCAACAGTTTCATTTATCAATAAAAAAAAGAGAACGAAATTTAAATGACCTGGAGCATGAGTACTACATTTTTTATAAATTGCTCCAATTTACCATAAAACTGCATGCAAAAGACTTTGATAAAATTCGTGACTCTGATCTGATTTCACGAAGCGAATCGGCATTGCGTAAGGCTTCGATTAACTAGACAATTTTCATTATGAGAATTGATTTCGTATCACCCTCCCATTTCTAAGGAAATTCGTATTATGTGATTCATCTGCTATATTAACACAACACCAACAACAACATTGATTAGCCGGGTGATGAGACATGTCAAGGATTAAAAATAAACACAGAGTCGTAATTCAATGCTATCCTATGTGTCTATCCGACCATATTACCCATGTGGTGCGCAATCAACAACAACAGAAAAAAAATTTCTCTTTTATTACAAAACACTCATGCCGAGATAATGGGAATAATTGCTGAAAAATCTTCCAAAGTAATTTTGACTCAGTATTAGGCGAATGAAAACATTGGTTAATTACGTGTACGATGCATAATCACACTCATACATTGATTGAATTAAGAAGAAAATCCCAACCAACGAGCATATATAACATATATGTATATATCGACCGACACATACACACAAGATACTCCGTATGCGATGTGTATAAATCTTTCAAAAAGCAACTCATATTTCTCTATCATCTAATGATCATCATCATTAAATTAAATTCAAAGACTTGTATTATTATTTCGGATAATGAAAATTGAGAAATCTTTTTGATTAAAAACTGAAGTAATGTGTTGTATTACTGGCTTTATACTTATTAATTCATTCGAACGAAATACATTATGAATCATTGTCTTAAGACCCCGAGAATCGGTTCCAAACAGATAGATATAGATATATCTCTTATGTACATAATGATATGTCGAAATTGAGATCAAAAAGATTTGTAACGCTATTTTTATTTCGTTCCAATATACATCTATAATCTCATATACACCTAAAAATAGTACGTATATTGCGCGATATCGCGATATGAATATATATATATCTAGAGCTCACTTAAAACAAATCAACTAAACATTAATTGTAGCCAACTCCGAGAAACACACAACTGCAATATAATAGACGGTTGTCGGTTTTAAGTATTATATTATAGAATGATACACGATTCGTTGAGATAAACATCGAGAGTCGAAAGCTTGCTTAAGAGTTGGAGTCGCAAATATATATCCATTAATAAAATATAATTATATTTTAAGAATATAATATTGAATTGATAGCAAAGCGAGCAACAGAGAGTCGAAGGAATTGACTCTGCATATATATACATATAATATACGCTGATCTGTGTGGGTGTGACAGTCGTTTTTTTTGATATATTTATCAAACTTGATGATGAAATAAATTTTATAATTTTCTATATGTGTCAAAAACTATTTTAATTAATTGTCTCTCGGTCTCTGGTAATTCTCTTGCTTTTTTGTTGGTGTTTAAGAAATTTCAATGAAGTCACAAATTATAATTAATTGTAAAATTATTATTGTATGTATCGGATAAGAACATTAAACTAGCCTAAATAAGAAGAGGGGAATGGATTGCGAAATCTACGTTTGAGTAGCAAATGAAAAAAAACTTTTTTTTTTCCTTTAAATGTTACATAACAAAATCCATTTGCTCTTCCAAAACGAGATTCAAATGCCATCAAGTTCTTTGACAATTTATTCATTTACACGCAATTACAATGTTGCCCAATCATTCGCATCCATAATGGTATTTTTCGCTTTTAAAAGCTAAAACGTTCTTTTATCAAGAAAAATTGTTGTTATACTTTGCTGAGTCGTCGCATATCCGTCGACCAAAAAAATATTTATTTTCGAAAAAGAAAACCCATTAACACCACAATATTTTTAGGTTACACCACATACATGCAACGTATATAAAATTGGGATCGAGAGTAATTTACAAACATTGATTGCTTTACTCTCATTAAATTTCTGCAATAAAACGAGACCGTGATCTTTGTGAAATATTTTTTTTTTCTTTTTTCATTTACATTTTCGTCGAACACACTGCTGAACACTCACAGCTGGGCACTTTTTTTTTGAATTAACTTTTAAATGTTATCTTAAAGACAAAGGCAACGAGCAAAAAAAAAACTGATCAAAGATCGAGTGAAGTATGTCAATAAGCTTAAAATAATATTGCTGTGTATACGCTTGAGTCTACAGAGTGTCGGTTTTGCCATGTGTTTGTGCTGTGTATTTTCTTAAGAAAATACAGATATTACCGAAAAGCTCTTTTCCTTACGATACGAATTCGAATTCATAAACAAATTTCAGGCAAATATGTTCACACCAATAGCAGCAAAGTAATGTGATCATTGCAGCGTTATCCGTCAATATAGGTAAAACATAACCCATGCAACAACATTCGAAATTACAGCCTACGGCAATAATAAGAAACCCTAACAAATCATGATGTAATAGCTATCACTTTAATATACATCACTCATTTATGCAGAGGCACACATGTAAATATAACAAAAACGTACTCCGTACATTACCTATTTAATAATTTACCTGGCGCGGTATACCTTATCACCCTGTCAAAAATAAACTTTCTCGTCGGCACATTATGAGATCATACATATAAGTTCTTTGGCTTTGTTCACCATTATACGACCTACGCAATATACCATTCAATGTAACCATTACGTTTTCATTTGCACGGATAATATAAATGTAGTCATACTGATTTGGGTACACAATTTTACTGTTTATATATACTCTCGTGTAAACTTTGCAAAATGTAACGAATGTTGTGTGTGCGACGACGACGACGACGACAAGAATATATACATTTTATTGCAATACAAACCGAGTGTTGCACAAAACTCAGTGTATATATGAATGTAAAATGGAATATTGAATGTGGTAGGGTTTATTCTAGCCAGATAAGAGATTTGATATTGTTATTCATTACGTTTGCTTCATAGTTACATGAATGATGATATCAGTACCATTTGGTAACAAGAATTGAATGTTGGAAAATGGAAACCAGTATGCATGCACGGTCATTGATTTTCTCAGTCAACGAAATTTAGTCATTCGAAAAGGAAGCGAAAACTATAAATGTTTTTTCGAATATAACATTAGGGTGGTTGTTTCCATTGGGTGCTTGAACTGGAGAATTGGTTATGTTCCACTTACGAATTACTAATTATACGAGATAGGTACCTAGGTCATAAAAATGATATCGTCTGTGGACTTATATTTATGATGTGCAAATGCGGTTTTATGATTAATTTTGGAGTGGAATTTTTGGATATTAAAAAAAAACCAGCTAAAGTGCGGTGATTTTTGAAGGACCGTCTTGACGTCATACCAATATGCCGTCTCAAAGATCTTCGAAAACATTTTTCTTAGTCGTAAACAGTACGTTATAATGTACTCACTCTTTTACAGCACAATAAAAGTGCAACGCGAAATTATTTCATCCTTCAAATAAACGCAAACCGGGTATTTAAATAACATTTATCGCCTAATAAGGCATCGCAGCATGATTTAGCTTGAATAACGCAAGATCTTGTATATGTATAAAAAGGTAAGACTAAAATCGTATAACTCATATACGCTGATTCGATAGTCGTATACAAGATATCGAATATCGTAAAGTCGTTTTGACTATTTTCGGCGAATGCTAACTGATAACCAATTTTGTTTATAATTGCAGATCTTTGTTCAGAGTTATTTATTGTCGGAATGATATTTCGTAAGTCTTAGTTCAGCAACTATTTTCGAAATCGAATACTAAATTGTTTGTTTGTTTGTGGTTCGTAATATCTACGGTTTTTGCTGATGATAACAACTGACAACTATGAAAAAGATAAATAAAGAAAAATAATTTATAAGGATACGAGAGAGCCATATTCTGATCGTTATCGTGAAGAGAATTTCATTCATTCTATTGTTGTGCTAGCTACCAAATTGAGTATTTATCATAATCAAAAATCATTTCCAAAATTATATAAATTATTCATTAAAACACCAACAATAAAAAAAACATTAACTTTTGAGTCAACAATCTCTTACGAATACGCATAAATTATAACAAACACAGTCGTCATATTAACAAAATTATCAGATGAATCATCCTGTAAATCGAAAATATAAGCTACATCACATACATACAGACACACATTAATGTATACACAATTCCATCCACAAACACACAATTACGAAATTTATGGTTCATTTTATACACCATGTCTAAAAACAAAGTGTTCTTATCGTATAGCTTCCATATAGAAAACTTTTATCATTGATTCACATGAAATATACGTACGGATATTATACATACGAAACCGAACACACAGTCACGGTCTGTGAGATTTTTATAAATACCACACATCACAACACATCACACAAAGCTAGCCGTCGCATATGCTCACTCACTCATTCACTTACCTCACCAAAATAATAATAATGAAGAGAAAAAAAAGCCTCCGTACGTATCACTTTTCTATGTACACATTAAAATATATACATTCAATACGACGACATGCTATATAGACTATGCTATGCCATATGGATGAATATAAAAAAAGTTTTTTTTTTAAACTTATTTTCAAGTCAAAGAATAAAAATTGTTTTTAAAGAAAGAAAAACTTAAACGCCGATGCAATCATTGTGTTGGGTTTGCTTGATATGATTCGTGAATATTATGAACGTTGTTAAACGGTGTAAGTCGATTTCAAAGTAAACAAATTGCATTTTCAGTTTGGCATTATAAAACACAAGTATGTGTATTGTATGCGCTCGAGACACAGATATATTGTGTGGAATGGGATGGACTTATTATTTCGAATTTGTATACAATTTTTATGAATGAATTTTGTAGTTTAAGCTCTAGTCGATTAAGAAAAATGAAAAAATAAAAATAAAAAAAATCGTCAACGAGAGTGGAAGATTGTGTGACCTATGCAATTTCGTCTTCATATATAATGATCGATTTGGACAAATTTTTGAGTCGAAATGCAATTAGATAATGAACTCGCAAGCAATTGCATTTACAGCTGTTAATTCGTTAGAAAGAGAAGTCTGAAATTGTAACTTCCATAAAGGATATTCATTCGTACAATGCACATAATACAGTTATTGTCATTGGAAATTGTTAGAGAATTGGCAAACATGGTGTGTTTGTTACTCCTACTCCGATCACCTTGAGTATTTTTAAACTAAAAGTTCATTGTTCATAATGCCGAGAGTCCATGTAATGTAATAAATAGCACAAAGAAACGAACGTAATTCCATTACGATTCGTGTACTGCACACACATTTAATGGAACGTTTTCGTCTAAAAGTTCTAATTATGGAAACAGAAATACGGTCTCGGACCTCTTTGCTTCCTTTATGAGATTGTATGTAATATAACTTGCATGTGCAAGTCTTCATTCAAATGTGCGTACACATAACACAGCCAACAACGTTTTATTGGAATTGCTATTCGGTTTTTTGTTATTGCTTCAAAGTCAATACATTTCAATAAAAACAAATCAAAGCTAATTTGAAATCATGTTTTTAGTTTTACGTAAACGTCGTAATGCGATCGTTTTATTTCATTCTGTATCTTGAAATGGTAGAAAATGTTCTTCGGTTTTCGTTTTTGTATCATCATTGTAGTGCACGAAATGAAAATAGTTTTTGTAAAACAAAGACAACAATTCTTCAATTTAAGTTTGTTGTACAGTCGAGAAACCTTTGACTCATTATTACACATCAGAAAGATGCAATCAATTTTCTAGTTGTAACAATGAGGTCTTCAAACTTAATCGCTGAATTTATTCGCGTTAATTAACAGCGGGCCCAGAGTAAGAAAGATTAATTAACACGCCTTTCGTTTTTGCGTGTGGTGTTTTTTTAACGATAAACTTAACAAATTAATGGAAGCCAACTTCTGTGAAGTCTAAATGTTTACTAATTGTTTCGTTTAGAACGTACATTTTGTAAACAATTCCATCATACCTTCAGCGATACCGTAATGATTTGAAATCTTTTTTGTGTGGAAGTTTCTCATTCATTTGCCTAATTAACTGAAGCTATAGCCATCAACACACCTATGTATAAAAAAAAACGGTTTTAACGCAGCCAGAGATATTAAAGTATTTATTCAAAAGAAATGTCCCTGTCCCTGATAACAATAATGCAAAAAAAAATTGTAGCACACAAAGCTGATATAATTAACTCTAAAATCTTAACGCGCAATGAATGAGGTCAATGTCTCAAATGATATAAAAATATTTCATTTCAAAATTCCATTATAATTCTATCAATCGCGCTGGTACATGATATAATAATGCGAATGGGAAAACATATTGCGATCTAATTGCAAAATCAACTTAGATGTAGGTATTGTAACTCAATATTTTATTATTAATTTTTTTTTCGTACTCTCGCAGCTTAAATTGCACAACTGCCAAAATTGAAAAATATTCTTCTATTGAATCTGAAACATTTATAAATCAACGAAACTAATCGAACAATGAACAGTACAAAATTTCAATATTTCATTCTTGTGTGTACATTTTCTGTTGCATTGATGTGAACGAAACCTTTTCAAAAAAACTTAAAGAGAAAAAAAAAACTCTTAGTTCGTTAATAACATCTCCTATATATCTCTCTGTACAATGTTACACGTACTAAAATGTTGAAGAAAAAAAAATTCCGAATAATATCCAACTATAAACCGTGATTATAATTACCACATTCGGTCTAGTTATCAATATTATTACACGAAATTTCGAAATACCACCGCTATATAAAACGAAAACGAAACACGTTTCGTTCGGTTCTTAAAACTATAATAAATAATCCTTCCATCAACATTTGGAGATCTGTGCACAAAACCGTGTAGTGTATATGTATTGAACAACGTGCACGAGTACGACACTTTAACATGTAACAAAATGAATGTTATTCATCATCATTGATGAATTTTATACCACAATGATGCCGAAGTATTGACGAAGACTTTTTATAACAGAAAGCATTGTTGCCGAAAACTATAACATGTTGCCGAAAACTATAACATTCAGAAAATTAAAAAAAAAACGATTCCTAAAAATTTGGGTTGAAATAAAAAATCGTCAAAAAGAATTGGTAGATTCTATGAAAACATTTTACAGGAAAGTTTCACAACGTGTGATCTCATAAAAGCATTTTTTTTTTCCTTCTTAACGAATTACCCAGAATTTTTATTGTCATTCACCTACACAATCACCAGTTCGTCAACATTTCCATTATCTCTGATCACATCATACAATATCGACAATACCACTGTGTGTTATGCAAAGTTTCTTCACCAACAACGTGTATAAAAAAGCCAAGAGCATGGATAACTACACACAGAAAGAAGGGAATGAGAAGAAAACGACGAAGAAAAAACAACAAATCTTGGATGATATTTGAACAAATACTTATGCAAAATGTTATGTTAGACTTAAAAACGAGAAATTCTTTTTTTCATTTAAATCCTCCTCCTATCACTATATTGAGTTGCTAGAAACGATGTGTTTTAGTTTGATTACCTAAGTAGTTGACCGACATAAAAAAGTACCTCCATGGTAATGAAAAACCGGGCACTCTGTAGTTCGTTTGGTCAACCATTAATAATCTCAAAGCGTATATAATATGGATACATGGATATTTGGTGTAAATGTGTGCATATAGTCTATCGGCTTTGTTGAATTTGTATTACAATATGTTCAAAGACGAAAGACTTAAAAAAAAAACGACAGCTTAGGCTAAGCTAGTCAGTTTTGAGAGTATATACATGCGAGAAAAGTGATTTACATTTTACAAAAACATTTAAGACACAAGATTTACGATCAATTTATACATTTTGCAATAACATCAACATTTTGTTCGATTCAGTATGTACATTGACTTCGGTTGTGTATTGCATTCAAACTTAATCTTTGTTTCAATTTTAATCAATGTTAATATTATAATGTTAATAATATTTCTGCTCGTTTTTTTTTCTTCCATCGCTTCATTCCCAGTGTTTTTACTTCTCTTTTACTTTTTATCTTGTAGAAAAATTTATATTAATGGCAATTTGTATTGAAAGAGATCGAAATACACAGATAACGTTAATTTGAAATGCATGATTGAATTATATTTAAGCATTTGTACATGAGTGAGGTACCTAGCATACCGTAAAATATTCATATTGCAGCACTCTATTAAGTATAATGATTAAATGGTCCAAATATATCGATCAATGTTATATACAAATACCAATATATATCCAATAAACGACTAGCAGAAAGTTTAGTAGCGAGTGTTAATTAGGAATTGGATGATTGCAATTTAAGTTTCTTTGAGAAAAAAATGTTGAACTTTTGTGGAAATAATTAACAAAATCTATCGAATGACGAAACTCTTAAAAGATTGGAAAAATTGCGCAGATGACTTTCAGCCAACTTATAGGTTTGATTTTATAATTGATAAGTTCACTTGTCAGCTGTAAGTCATTTACGCATTCTCTATTGTCTTTGTGAATAAACAGCTGAATTTATTCATTAACCTCTTACAGTCGGCAAGCATATGACCAGTATTATTATCCCGCCTATAACTTCCATCGATCAAAGTATAATCTGTTGATTTCAAATCTTGTACTTCAATTTTTTTAACATGCAGTTTATTATATAAAGGACCATATTAACCTGAGGTTGTCATTATTTTTGTTGTCGTTATCGATGGCTGTATGTGACAGGTTAACTGCTAGATAAATTAAACGAAATATTGATAAAAACTCACTCCTGCGTTAGGCGGAAACAGCATTATCAAAAAGCATATAAGCATAAGTTAGGAACAACGTTGTTCCTAAGCGTTTCTTTTCATTTCTTTCCAATCCGATACACAACTCAGTCTCCTTTAAGAAACTACGGGTCATCTTCTATCAACTGCGACGGCAAATATAAACGAAACGTTCTGGGCTAGCGTCCTATTAAGTAGCCAAATATTTGTTAAACCTAATGAAGTAAAAGATTTTGTGGCAACCTCAAGACACATTACTTTTATCAAAAGAAATAACAGATTTAATCTTAATGCGGTGATATTCATGCCGTTTGTGTAGGGGGTACAGTTTAAACAAATTTAGATTGCGCAACTGTTAATCAAGCCAACTTAGAAATTTTAAATTGTAATTTATTTATTCCACAGTGTGTCACATAAGGTCATATGACAATACACATATCCTGTGCTTAAAAAAGCATTTATTGTCAAGTTGGACAACGACTGAGGCCTCGAGTGACAATCTGCAGATCAAGCAACCGAGTGATAAATGTCTTTTTAAGCGTTAGGGACAAAATGCAAATTGTCTGATTACAAAAATCACAAGAAACGTTTAACGTCATTTCTTCTTCCAATATGACTTGTAATTTCCAAAAGTCGGCTTAAGAGCCAAATTAACACATTTGCGTAATACTTCTAATAAAAGAGGTAACCTTGAAATGTTAGTCATATCCAGAAATATATCGTCATATACTCGTAAGCCAACAGTTTTTGTCTCTAAAAAGTGGGATACTTTCATAATATCCAAAACGTTAAAACGAATTGTGTCCATTGTTTTGTAAATATAAAGTTTGAAATCTTTCAGATTGCAACGTCCGTAAATCCACACACATTATAATTTGATTAAAGACGCAAATCCAATTTCAATGCATTTCTGTTTGATTTTAAAACAAAGTAACTAGTTCCATATATCTCTGATTCTGCGAGGCGCTCTGCATCTTCGCGCATACGAATCGTTAAAGCAAAACATTATGTAAGAGGAGGGACCGTATTTCAAACGTTGCATCTAATGTGTTCTTCTTTCTTGAGCATTTTTTTTTCTCGCTTCGGGTTTGCTATATTTTATAAATAGATTTTGTGAAAGTTTGGCTAATGGTGGTACTCTTATGTGTATACGAAGTAAAGTAATACGACGTCTCAAAATACGCGATTTTTTATTTTTTTATTTTGTGGTTGTACTTTTATAAAATCGATTTTTTAAACAGATAAAGTGAGTACAATTTAATTATTAGGAAGAAACACATGTGACGTGTAATTTAATGGCCTGTGGTACACTCTACAGTATTATGTATGATGTGTATTAATATGATGTACGATAACATGTGTAGATCGAAAGTTTGATTCGAAAAATTAAATGAACATTCATCATAAACGAATAATATAAAGATGAAACAAAAAAAAATGGATAAAATTCAAATGGAAAAATTATTTCTTTCAAAATGTTGAATTGCAAAATAAAAAATGTAATTTGAGCATCGACAGTAAAAAATTGCAAATCTTTCATTTAGATTAACTATTAATGATTATTCGTGTAAGTAGCTCTACTATGAAGTGCACTTTGAGATTCAATCTATAAATTTAGACCCATCGTAAATGTGGATCCAATTTCAGCATTGAGAGTTTTGGACTGTTACATTCGAACTAATGTAACTGTGGAAAGGTACAGTAAATTTAATTCATTCAAAGGTGATATGGTCCAACTCTACCCAATATTCAGTGTAAAGTATGAGATGACTTAGGGTGACTTAATCAGAAAGCTTTCAAGTCTACTGTCGCAGAAATATCGCCATCTTTGATGTGTGATAATTGTGGTGATACAGTTCTGACGTTAATCAAATATCAAGTTCCAGATTGAGAATAAATCTCTTAGCAACGGATAAGCATCTGTTATCGGCTGACGACAAAAACAACCAATTAGTTCTGGCTTGTTTTCCCTCACGAAGTAAAAGAATTGATGACACTGAGACCTATTTTTAACAAAAGAAGTAACAGATATTTATTCGCTATATGAAATTGAAGATTTGGCAGTTTGATTAACAAAACTGTCGTTTGTGCATTCCGACCTTGACTCCGACTGAACTTGCGAAGTAAATAAACTTTCAGTGTTCATAGTTAACAAGGCTAATGGTCTCTACTCGGATTTCACCTTATGTAATCACATGTAGAAATATGAAATCGAATCGAGATTGTTTGATATAAAAATGCAGAAATGCACAGCAGCTGTCGTAGAATGACCAGTCTGTGTAAAACAACATCAAAAATCGATAAAATTACCTTATCAGTTTATGGTGTAAGGTGTTTCAGAAAGTCACGTTTTAAGAATGCCATTCCCATCGACTAAGTCTCGACTAAGAATCCATCAATTTTTCGTTAAACATTTTCTGACACATCCTATCACAGCGGTATTATTGACACATTTATATAGAAATGTCGCTGTGTACGTAATGTTATCTACTAATTTGTGATGATTCCACCTGATTCCAACCAAAATGCCATTCTTCGTTAACAGTATTTTTGTTTAACTTCAATGTGTCGCGTCGGTTTTGTGAGTGAATAGTGACAGAATTCAAATTTGAATTGATTTTACATTGTATATCACATTGAACAATGGCTGCTCCTCTCGCCAGCACATCATCGAATGTTCAAAAAAAGTTGTTGAGCTACGCACGAGACATCGCATTGGATAAACTGAATAAAAAGCTAGATAAGAAAATAGCAAAACAACAAATCCGAAAGAAGGAACATGAAAATGTCCTGTATCAGCGCTGTTCACAGAACAGTGATTGTGTCACATCCAGTTCACAGTCTGCTTCTTCAACATCAGATCCTATTTCAACAAGTTCAAGTGATCCGTTTGGAACAAGTACAAGTACAATAGAATCAGAAAATAGCTCAAATGCACGAAATTCATTGAACAAAAATGATGTTGGACTGAGTGCAGCAAGTATTGATAGTTCTGGCCAGGATGATGATTACCAAACAGCTGATGAGGAAGACGAATCATCTGATAAAAAAGAAGTGCTGTTGGTATGTGACTCCACTATTAAACTACTTTGGTCTTGATACTTTCTTTTCCGTGGCAGTATCACAGTTATATGTTCAATGTGTCCATGTCTATAGTCAAAAATCGTTAAACTTAAAACTTTGAGCCTACATTTACTTCTACAGAATTACGATCTTATCTCTTCCACGTTGTTTATTTTAAATATCCCTCTTATCATACAAATATTTGTGTTAATACCGAACACTAATTCCATGCGTATTTCTGTTACAGAAGCCGAGTGAATTAAATCAAATACCAAAGAAAACCGGTGACTTATCAGAACTGTACTCAATTCAATCCCATTCGGTCTGAATATAAATTCATTCCAGATTTCGTCGTGGAGATTCCAGATGATAAAAATGATACATCGGAAGTCAAATCACTTTTACCACAAGGTCATCCAACGACGCCGACGCCAACACCACATCATCATCATCATTCATCTGGAGTAAGAGGTATGAATCATTGTGAAACATATTGGTGTATTTAGATAGAAATGCTTTCAGACATCAGTTGACTACTCCGGTTATATTCAAAAGAAAAGTCTTGCTCAAGGCATGATGGATTTGGCGTTAGTATCAGCCAATACTAATCAACTCAGATATATTATTGAATATAAAGATCATCATCCATACTTTATGACAAGTTTATCGTTAGTGGTAGCGAGCTTGTTCCTGCAATTGGCTGTTGGAATGACACTCATTTGGAATACTAGGTAATGTTCACAAAATTCGGATAGGTAGGACACGTATATGAAATGTGGTCTCTTATTTCGAAGGTTTAACGTTAAAAAACGGAAAGAAATGCAAGAAGCTGACAAAGTAAATAATTTTTCGGTGATCGGAATTTTTATTGTGACGCTAATCAATGTGTTTTTATCGACTTTCGGCGGTGCACCATCATCATCAGGATTTTCGGAGGGGCCGAAAGCTGATGCAACAGCTATGAATGATGAAGGGGCAAGTGCAGTGACCGAACCACCTATTATTCACTAGAGGGAAAAGCCAGAAAAAATGTCGGAAAATGTTAGGAAAGTTACTGAGCTAGTAGATGCACAAACGACTTACAACGAACGAATCTATTCGCAAATCATATGGATTAACATAAAACCAATCAAAATTGAATGAATTGTGTCTCAAGATAAAGTAATAAATTTGATCAATAAGAGCCTCTTGGTATTTTTACTTATACAAATTTGAGAAACTACGTAATCAACATGAAATAAGAAAGGATTCAAGAAAAAGAAAGAAAAAAATGAAGTGAGTGACGCGAGTGACGCTTTTGCGTTTAGTTCAAGGTTGTGCATTGACGTAGTCGTTACATTTTTACACCATTCCGATAAATTGTTATATGGTAACGGACGAGAGCGAGAGCACAGCTCATAAAAATTATTTTATTTTGGTAAAATTAATTTTCATGGCGAAGCTGTGCACGCTGCATTCATTAATGAATACTACGTTCAATTCGTTGGAAATGTATTTAGTAAATATTCGATAGTATACACTGGCGTTCAAGACGTTCAACTAATATAAATTAAAGAAGAATCGTAAAAAGTAATCGTAAAATCTTTTATTTTCCGACGACTATCATCAAACGAAAATGCACACAAAAATATCTTCACAAATCGGTATCAAAAGCGTGTGTACTTATCATCACAACGAAATCAAGCACTTAGCTTCGTTAAAATTTATAAATAAATCTTCATCTTAAAGTACATAAGGTATCTGTGGCATAGTGGCATATGTGATATTAATAAACACATAAAGATTAAGAAGAATAATACGAGTAAAAAGAAGGCCTACAAGAAAAATCAAAGATAAAAATTAAACTGAAAACTGGCAAACATATGCGTTTCGTTACCCACTAGAAAAAATGAGACTGCGCAAGCGGGGATCGTTGGGTTTAAAATTTTTTTTTTTTGATGAGCAAGAGTAATATCATTTGTGTTGTTGATAAAAATAGGCATTAATCATTTTGTCATTTTGTTGAATGTGGTGAGAATATTCGAAGAACTCAAATATTTTTAAAATAAAAATTCTTTCTTGTCCTCGCCGCAGAGTCGTTTTCTTGTTTCGATGAAAATTTATGTAATCGAAACAATTCGATGGCAAAGTGTTGTGTCTATACAACATCTAAAAGCAAAAATATCACCGACCAACTTAAAAGAAAGAAATTATGTGGATTTTTGGCACAATCCGATGAAACAATAAATTGAATGTTCTTATCAAAACCGAAGAGAATTGGGTTAGATATGCAAAATCAGATTATATTTAGAAACCAGCGCAACGCAATCGAAAATAGATTTTTTGATGCGAAAATTGCACATTTTACAATATATCGTTTTAATTTGTTGAAATTGTTGAATCGTTGACTGTGTGTTGTATGGCAACGATTACAAACTCGAACTATTCGAGACAATTGTTGATGAAGGATAAAAGTGAAAAAAATATTTTTTTTGTGAACATCCAAGAGTAGATTTTAAATGAAATTCTCGTCGGATTGTTTAAATGAATATTAAAATAAATATTTATGAAAATTGCATAATTCAATTGAATAACAAAATATAGTAAGAACCGTAACATGAATTCAATTTTTAAATTGTTTTACGAATTGTTTTATTTCGTTTGGAAATTATTTATGAATCTTCGGAACGAAAATCTAATTTCAACTGACATTATTGCACACAACAGCAACAAAAAAAAACCATTCGTTTAACCTCGCAATATCTCTACTTTAATTCATGTACAACTTTAATAAATATCCAAGTCATGATCTCCGAAATCTGAAACTTTGCAAACGACTTCTATTATATATCTTTTCTAGCGTCAGAAAAAAGACTATTAATCGTGCGATTCTTTCTCTTTTTTTTTTTAAATGAAATAGATTAAAAACAAAAATTATCGCAATAGCAAAACTAGTTTTTCTTCATAAAAATTGTTCATTTCAAATGCGGCTCGAAAGATTTACCTCGTTTACCTACACGTACTCTCATATTTATATGATAAGCATAAAAAAGGCGTTCACTTTTTCCATAATATATCAATTGACCTTTTAACACAACAAAACACAACAACAGACGAGAAGAGAAAAAAAAATCAACGTAATCTTATGACGAACAATATATATCCATTCCATTAAGCTCTATGAACAATATCGTTAAATAAATTTGTTGCTATTTCGCCATTAGAGAAGAAAAAAAACTGAAACATATGCGCGTGATACTATACAGTCAGGAGTTAGGATGCAGAGCAGATATATAATATGACATGCTTAATTAGCATAGCGACTTAAATAGCTTATTTGGCCAGCATCGTGATACATATGAGTCATGCATCCAAAATTATCATTTTAGAAGAAATGATTTAATTTTTAAGCTTTTCCATTTAGGGACTTTATCGGTGTGTATGTTTTGGATTCATCGACCGAAATAAACAAAACAAAAAAGAACACAACAACGAACTCTGAGGCTGTGCTTATACGAGAGAAAAAAAAATTGGGTTTATCAATCTTCATTAACTGAACTCCGAAAACATGAGTTAATCTGGGTAATGGCAAAAATCACCGCCGAAAAAAAATCGAATGTCTTTTGTCTGTAAGCATAACTTGCTCGCATCAAGCGTAATCATTAGTCATTTTCTTATTAATGATATATGTTCCATGCATTGTAACTTGTGTGTGGTGTTACAAAGGACTGAATACATTTGATATTTCAGAGACGAATTGCTTTTTCAAAGAGATTAAGAAATTAAAAGTTTGAGTACGTTACTCGACGGCACGTAAGTTAATAACAGACAGTAATATCAAAAGAATTCATTACACATTCATTGTTTTATTGTATTCGGAATATATCCATTTTTCACGTTTTACAGTGATTTTTCATGATATCTGCAGAGTATTGAAGCCGATAATTGATTGCCTAATATTTAGGCCGAGAGTCCAAGTATTATAGCGACCATCATTCAGCGCTAGAAGCCAAAGATAGAAGTCAAAGAAAGCTAGGAAAACAATGGGCGCAACAAGAACATCAATAACTATGGTAATCCTAGGCCTACCAAGGAGGGATTCACACTAGCTATTCCGACCAGTTTGTTGCGTCGAAATCGTGGAGTAAATGAACTTCTTAAACTTACGAGATCAGAAATAAGGTTAGCAGTTGGTGCGATTACGAACTGCAGCAAGTTTAACGATCATCACCACAGAATAGATCGGTCTATCCACCCTATCTGTTCTTGTGGTCTGCCATCTGAAACTGGTGTACAGCATCTGAGACTGGTGTACATATCCTTAGGTATTGCCAATGTCAACCAAACTCAGGTTTCGCACATTTGGGCACGATGAACTCCAAGATGAGGATCATTGTTAGATGTCAAGTGCCTTAACGGTTTCCTATCGAAAACAGGGGAATTTCCCTGATAGAAGTCGTAAGGTCTCAGGGAGTAGTGAACAAATCTGGGTTCCTGCTTCTCAATGGAGAAGTCTATCTAGCTTATTAGTCCCATAACAAGGGTAGACCTAGCGGATATCGGAAGTCCGCATTCGAGAAATATTTATTTCCCAAAAATAAACATTTTGGAAAGGGTTGCCGAAATGTCATTTTTCTATACAAATTCTGTTAATCATCTGCACTATATGGCATATTTTTCCTTATGAGAAACTGTCATACACACCGGTTGGTCCAATTGAAACGCAACGATTCATATGCAGAAAGTTGAGTTACTTGACGAAGTACTTGAAAGTTATTTTTTGATGCTGAGGAATGATGGGATTTGGGAACAAAAGAAAGATCCCAAAAGAACAACGAAAAATTACCCAATCTGCCGTTGATGGGTAATAAAATTTCTGTAAGAAAAACACGAAGAAAAAAGCAAACAAAGCCACCAATATCACAACAATTTTGCATAAAGCTATAAACATTTTTGAAAACAAAAATAACAAAAACCAGTTCCATATATTGGCTTTATTAGGAGAAACTCCATCTCTCGCAGTAATGTGACTGATAACAGACGCATTTCAATATTGTCTTTGTTTAACAATATCAGCAATCGGCTAATGTTTAAAATATATTTATTTAAGACCATGATTGTATAACGTGACGTGCGCACAACAACTACCTTTTTTTTATCGTACACAGAAATGAAAATCAAATCCGAATAGAAAAAAAACTGATTAGATATTAGAAACCTGATTCTAAATATATATAATTAGTTGTTTATACTCGCATTTATACGAAGTTTGTAGTGTCGATTGAGAATATATGGTTATGGCTATAACAATGTCTCTATATAATATAGTTTTTTTTGGTATGTTGTTTTGGATGAGTTCAACGTCTTGTTAACGGATATATAAAATTTTTTTGGAAAATAAAAATCTTTTTGCAATGATCATTGACTGATTAGTGACACCCGGCCATTTCATTGTAGAGTAAGTACATTCAAGTCGTATACTACAACAGGTATGTAACACAAATTCTTTTCGAATATCATCAATTGAACGTTATACCTTGGTTAGATAAGCTTCAATTTTGTCATTCATTTTATTTTGATTGAGGTGAAGCATCTTTTCCATTCGGTACACATAGGTACCTCGATACGTACCTACAAATTGACGCATTTTTCACACAAAATATTTCAACTTGATTGATAGAATTTCAATCTGAAATTTTACTTCCAAATCGAAAAGAATGAATATCTTGCTTCACAATTAAACAATACGGCACGACATGGATTACCATTTACTGTCGACGTACTTATGTATTTGTATAACGTCTTTGTGATTAGTTTCTTTTATTGGTTTTTCTCATCGTAAAGTTAATCAGCAAATCGAAATGTTGGTTGAGTGTACCTTTTACGCGTATTATAGCATTAGACAGATCTAGGCGATGTCAAAAACTCAAAATATCAGTTCACAAATATTGGAACGAAATCTTATTTATTCAACGAAAGCAACAGACTTTTTTTTTGCTCTTATCAATATTATAACTTGTATGACATGTTACATTATGCAAATGGTTTGAGGGGAAAAAACTGTTCAATTTATGCAACGACGTTAGGTGTCAGATTTTGTTAATTTTTTTTTTGTCGCTATGTATACATAAATAATATGGAGCAGAATAGAAGGATTGTGTAAATTTATTCGACTTTCAGATTGAAATCTACAGGTCGCATAGCCGAATGTAAGAGAAGTGACTCACATTTTCCGACTTAAAGATCGACTTGTAATCTTAAACACCTTCGCGCAATGTTCCTAATGTGATTTGTCTCGGTTTTTTGTATTATTTTCGTGTTTTTTTTGTATCTCTTAATCATTGTCTATTTTTCTCTTTTTTTATTTCTCATAATTTCCAAAATAAACAAAATATGAGCTAAGGGAACTGATGACTGGTATTCAAACAAAATGAATAATAAATTCATCGATAAACATTTCCAATCATATACTAACAGAATCTATGCGTCTATAACTCCCGAATGGCCCAGAGATTACAAATAATATTGACATCAGTACGCCCACATTATTGTTAATGGGTTTCCAAAAAAATGTAAGCAATCAAGAAGTACATACAAATTAACGGTATAAGCTCAACAAAAATAGAGCCTTCAATTCCTATCGAAATGGAATATTCCACAAGCCCTCTAAACACATTCCACACGTCATTACAACTTATGTAGACCACACAATAAATCAACTGTTACCGACAACGACGACCAAAATAAGTAATTTGCTTCGTTTATTGTTGTGTTATATATGTTTTTCAAGTCAAATGAAGTAAAAGATTTGGTATCGGACACTAAACAAATGAAGTACCAGATGGTGGTCGGTGTGTACGTTATACATATATAAGTAAAAGTACTTCTTGACAGGAAAGACTATAATTCGTCCTAAAGTTGTGATCGTGGAAGTTACAGTACTCATGAATGCATTGAAGAATTTAATATGTTTAACACCCTGTCAGGGTTTGTTGGAACAATTTCCAATGTATGTTTAAGACAAATGAAGTTAAACATTTGGTATCCGAGACTATGCATTAACTTAAATGAAGTACCAGATGGTCGCCGTGCACTTGCCGTATTTTTTGACATAAAAGACTCTAATTCATCACAAAGTTGTCATCGTTGAAGTTACGATACTAATGAAGGTATTGACAAATTTAATATGTTCCTCACCCTTTCGGTGTTTGTTTGAAAAATTCCCAAGCACCCACGTCAATGACGAGTCGCCATTATATTGTAGAAATTTAATATTCTTCCACGACATTAATGCAACGACTCTATTTAGCAAAGGACATATTATAGCCAATCGATCCACTCAAATGCAGGAATAATTTAACTAAATCCAACAGGACCTATTAGTGGTACATTTATGTACCGAATTTAGTGAAATTTACCAAGATTTACCGAAAATCTATCGAAATTTATGATTCGATAAGTTCAGTAAATATTCGGTAAGTTTCAGTAAATTCGGTAAACGTACCAATAACAGGTCCTGAAATTCAAACATGACTGATCAAAATTGTTCATACATTATCCTAAAACACGTCTGACTAAATCATTCATTTCGTTCATCACACTCAGTGGATGTACAAAATATATTTCAAAATAAAATAATTTTTTCTCTCTGTTGATTAATTGTAAATCAAATCGAAAGTTACGTTTGAAACTTTCGTTCAATTTAAAATTGTGAAAAAAAAACGAAACAAAAATTGTTTATTAAACTCATATGGATCATGAAATCAAAAATGTACATAATAATCCTAATGGTGCAGTGCTGTTGAAGCCACCAATCAATTGGGAAGACAACATCTCTCTATCTGTATCTCGAAAGAAAATTACCATAACTGATTACATCTCATTAATACATTATTTTCATGAAATTTGTATATAATTTTTAATTATTTGTAATTTGTTGATTGCAAACTACTGTGAGTGTTATAGAGAGAAAGATAAAATAAAAAGTCTAAAAAGCGAAATTCAACATAACGATTGCATATGAATACGAAATTGTATACACCATACACCATACTCGCATACGTATATTATACGATACGATAATTTAACCAACAACAACGAAAAAAAAAGAATTAAATAAAATATATCAAAGTGTTACCACACTCATACCACGATTCGAATTCGAATATTCCTACAGATATTAGACGGTAAATGTACATATTTTTGTAGCCAAGAAAAATAATGGTTGAGTTGTTTTGTACACGTACAAAGAATAAATTCTACAAAAAACAAGAATTACTATCAGAGAAATCAATCAGAGACTACACGAAATTTGTGTAACGTTTTCTTTATTATATGCTAAATAACTTCATTTTATATGTAATACCTCTCCTCTATGTACACTTTTATATCTTCCAACTCTTTTTTTTTGTGTTTAATTTTTATTATTTTTTTGTTTAGTTCGTATATTTTTATGTACAAGCAAACGATGGAATGAATCGCATGAATGTCTGAGTGTCGGGCCGTTCAGGCTCTTACCCGAGATAGACTACATTACTTTTTCGTTATTAATGAATTTTTATTATTTATTTACAATTGAATAATTTGAACGTGCTGGGTACGCAATGTTTTCGTCAAGGATACACCATCAGAGACTTTGACCACAAAGAACAATGAAGTTTGTGTGCATGGACGTGTATGGGTATATTAACGATAAAACGCGCTACATTCAGACGAAAAATGGTAGAAGAAGAGCACTGGGTAATATGTCGAATGTAAATATCATTTCAATGTAACACCAGAGATGGTTACTTTTTCCTTTGTACACGATCGGGACTATGAAACAGAGAGACGATCATCCAAGATATTATTTGATTAATCGAAGTTTATAGAGCGGTTTACCTTCTGTTGCGTTGATGTATCTTGTCTGATGATCTTTGAATGTAACATTTCGGAGAGAGGAGACGAGATTATAATAAAAAAAAAAAAACAGAAATTATTTGGGACAGTGAGAAATGATGATTGTTCTTTTCATGTTAATTCGATTTCGTCACACCGATATTTGAATGATTACTTTTTTCTGTCGTCGTGAACAGGAACGGTGTAGCGTAAAATGGAATGTGTAAAACCCGTATGCGCGTTGGATTGTTTCATTCTTGTATTTTACTTGAAATACTATACCACAACCCCTATCAAGACTATTTTTTCCGTCTTCGTTCTTCACCGTAACCATGCTGCTTGCAACGTGATAGCAGCACAAAGATTACGAAAGTGTTATACGAGAGTTGTACTTAACGTTCATACGTTTTTTTTTCAACAATTCTACCATCTCCTATACCTGCGAATTGCGAAAAAATATAGGCATTGTGCGGTGTACATGTTTATTTTTCACTTTCAAGAAGAGTGTTGAACTATACGTAAATACCGTGTCACTTTTAGCTTTAGAATAACGAGTAAACTAACACATGAGAATGAATGTAAGGTAAAAACGAAGGTTTGAAATGCCAGTTTACAATATACGTTCGAAGAATGGCTATAGTTTGAGTAGACTCAAATATTCTGTTATACAAATCTTAAATTAGATACGAATTTCCGATTCGGATGACCAAAAAACATATTGCTAGACAGGGCTCATTATTGCCAATTTTAACTCCGAAAAATTCTTAAAAAGTTCCGAAAAAATCGGATTTTTTCAGAATTAGGATTTTTTAGGAGTGTTCAGAATTAAAATCCACAAAAATAAGCCCTGGTCGGCATAGAAAGCTAAAGGTAAGTTTTCGGAATAAACAATTATTTATTGTTTCACAATAATCGAATCGATTGAAAGTACACCCACTCATGTTATATACCCAATACCTATCACTATTAGTCGATAACCAAATTAACCGAATGTTGATTTGATTCAGTGAAATTGTAGTTTACTTCTGAGAATTTTTAAAAGTTTTTAATGACTCAAAACATTTCAGAAAAACAAGCTTATTTATAACAGATGATGAGAGAGGTGGATTTTCTGGTTGTGGTGATCAAGAAAATTATAAAAACATTGAGCGGAAAACAACTGTGACGGATGATTTTTAGCTATTTGTTTCTTAGATTGCCGGTGTGGTTGTGTTGAAGTAATTAAACATTGAACGGTCATTCATTGAAAGATCAAAAAGTAGTCCAAAAGATGGTCAAGACCTAATTTCGGGAAATATGGTCAGGACATTAATTAACAGATTTAAGTCCTGGAAACGACTATTCATTCCGGTATCTATAGGTAATCCATTTCACTAAAATGAACCATGAATTCTGATCCAAAGAAAAACATAAGGACATTGACTCCAAAGAGTGAATGAAAATATTTAAAGATTCGTAAATGCTGTAATCGTTTGATAGTTTGACGGAAAAACAATTGCCCAAGCAACGACGCTATATATATACACACACCATCATCATTGCCATCACTACGAGTGCGAAATCATTGCTCACACTTCATTATTTGATTACCTGGTAACGACAATTTTAACGTGTACAATCTAAATTTCAGATAGAAATCAGTATAATTGCACTAACGCAGTCAGTCATTCAACACAACATTTGTAAAATGAAATGAAGTTGATTACTGCGCACATTATCCAAACGACATATTTGCAATACATACGCAATTTTGGAGTGCATCAAAACAAAAAGAAGAGAAATAAAAAAAAACTTTCGTTTCGCATTGAATTATACACGAATTGATTGCACAGAAAGAATTTTATTTTCTGATAAAATTGTGAATGGTGCTTCTGCCACAATTGTGATCTGGTATGAGTTTGAAGAACGAACCATATCATTGGATTTTCTTTCGTTTTTTTTTTTTGAAAGTAATTTATTCCAAAACGAAATCATTTTATCGAACTAATCATTGGAAAACGAACTGTGTTGTTTGACTCACCGTAATCGCTAGAAATGTGTAAATTCGTTCGTGCAATTCAATGCGTGACTCATCGTCGTCTTCGACACCGTCACCGTTTCCATCGTTGTGTAATCCGGATGCATTGCAATCGATGGATTCTTTATTGTCAGCAGCCAATTGATGCAGGGAATTGTTCTTATGATTCGTTTCATCCGCTTTCTGTGTATTGCTGATGATAACCGTATTGTTGATCTGTTGATTTAGCGATTGTGCGATCGATCGCGTTTTGCTGATATCATACATGGACAATTCGGGAATATCACTATCACAGACCACCGCCAAGCACAACCGACACACTTGATAGAATTTGTCCGGTACATTACTCATCGTTGAATATTTTTCGTTTTCCTCTTACTTCGTTTTTTTGGTCGAAATTTGAGTTTTCTCTGTTATTTCGAAAATGTTTTAGACACTCGAACAATTATTTTCAATATTTTTATTAGATGATGACACGCACGATATAATGATGTATGCACATAATTTAGTTAAAATTGTCGGGGAAAAATGTAAACATTGGGGAGCATTTCGAAATATTTTTATCACAAACACATTTACATTCAACTATTCATATGGTCGTTCCTTTTCTTCTTGCACAGTATTCGAATACTCGAGTATGTTGTGCGCACGTATTTATTCAAGTTCTAAAAATAATTTTTTTGACATCTGCATCGTACGAACCAATTTCTTTGTTGTGCAAGCCATTAATGATATATGGATGTATGTATATAGGGAGGAGTGTTGGATGGATGGATATATATATAATGTAATATATCAGCAGTTATCAAAATGCTTTCTGTTTCAATATTTCACATTTCAGCTATCACTCCTTTTACAGTAGCCCGTTCATTAACACAATTATTTTGTCGATACGATACACACAAAATAATAAATTAATTAAAACAATTTTAAGTAAAATTACGTGCGCTTATCATACTGCTCGGGTGAACACTCAATTTTTAAGTGGAACGAATAAAATTTCAACTTCCATTTATCCGAACATAAAAATCCACTGAATTTTCAACCATTCCAACAAGCCATCTGCTGCTGTTTGACGATTTAAATAATTTTCTTTGTTATCAGAGAGCGCTCTTCGATATATATACAGACACGAAACAAGCGCATCGAGGAGAATATTTTATATATTTTATTTGGATCACACACCGTAATATTTTCTATCACTTTCTGTGCTACTACACTCAATACAATTGTAAATTACGTTTTTTTTTTTACTTATAATATTTTATATATGATTGCGCGTCATCCGTTGGTTGCTATCAATAAGAAGTAAAATGAAAAACGTTTTCTTATCAAATATTTGCACAATCACTTGCTGGTTGTATAAACAAAATCGTATCTAGCTGTGCACATATTTGAACAATTGATTTTTTTCTTCGTTATATTTGATCAAAGTAATTTCTGTTAGGATAGCCCGCGTCCTACGATTGGACTTATTCACAAAAAAAATTCAATTGTATTATCGTGTGAGTGTTATCCGAACATAAAGCGTTCATCGAGTGGAAACAGAAACGTTTTTTTTTCTCCTTTATCAGCACCACTGCATTTAAGCCACTCAAAACCCACACTCATTGAACGAATAAATAAAACAAAAAACGTACAACAGAACAACAAAAAAATAATAAAACGAAGAAACAAAAGAGCCTATACAAAACTTGGGGATTTATTATGCATGTCTACACATGTCTTGCAATAAAAAGATCTTCATTGTTAACTGATGGAGCGCCGTTTGTGAACTAAAATTGAGCTCTCCAAACTACAATAAAAGTCTCCCACTGCCTATAGCGGTAGAATTTTCGTGATTATCAAACAGCACCAAAAAAGAGAGGGAATCGCTACTAGACAATGAGCGCATTTTTATCTCATTTTTAATATCACTGTGCGAAGCACACACATTTATGCAATCTATAAAAAAAACTTCAATTTTTAGTATGTTTTACCGAGAATTTTGTTCGATTTATCACAGAACGTCTCACAATTATTTTTATTTAATTTATTAATTTTTCACCATTGCAGACTTAATTTAGAACTTAAATGACAACTATTCGTTTGCCATTCAATCATTTTCTGATGGCTCTCAAGCATATTGAGGAGCGGGTACTTTTTTATCATTTTTTGTTTGGGCTTGATGTTGAGAAATTGAGACACACACACATTCACAAAACATTACCTGATTTTTTATCATTGACGCTATTCTCTTTATTATATGCGATAAACATGTGATTATGAACCGAAGAGAGAAAAAGAGAGGTTTTTTTTGTGAATGAAGGCTTGCCGGTGGCGCCAGCACAATAACGTTTTTGAACATTTCTCTTTCAACGTTAAAATGAATTTTACTATTTAAAAAAGGGCGGCATTTTCATACAGCGTATTAGGTCCCTTATTTGACGCTTCAAAAATGAACCGCTCCTGCCTGTTTTTTTTATTCTGCAACAGATTCGATAGTTATAGTCTGAGTATAACGACGTCAAACATGTTACATGTTAATTGTGAGACATTGTTATGTGTTGTTTCTTCGCCGTTTGTCAATGAATGTTTCGTGGACTATAGCGGCGTTACCAAACATGAATTGTGAAACATTAGCAAACTTCTTTGAGCTTGACTCCTTCTGCTTCTTCATCATCAGGTCAGAAAAGAAGATAGAAACTAAAGTATGAATCTTCCAAGAATATAGGTTTACCGCACCCTCCGTTGTACCTTGTTGACATTGTTACCCCTACTAATTAGGGGTTTCCTGTGAAAGATATCGCCACCGATCAACACATTTATAACGAAAGCAAAAATTATTTTTTCTCAAAAATTTTTACTCGTCACTTAATTCAATACCTGACCCTACCCATTATTCTCTATCAACACTCCATCTGACCCTAGTTTCTAGTCCCTAGTCTCAAACTATCGAGAGAAAATAAAATTTCTTGTTAGTGAATTTGATTCAATTTATTAATTCATTCAACTACACGAAATTGCCGTAGGTCTAACCTAACCCCATCTCTCACCATTGCTCATTGCCCCAAAAACCAATAAAAATTTGTTCGAAAAATGTCTTTCTTAAAATTCAATCAATAAATGAAAATGGAATCTATTTGTCATCGACGACCTCCACCTTAAAACCTTCATCTCCCACTGTTGTGTCTCGTACTTTATATCCAGCAGTTATAAGTTCCTCGAACAATTTCGAATACTCTGCGTTGCCGTGCTGATAGTCATCGGGTAGAACAGCAATAGCATAGCTATGTTTGTAAATGTTATTGTTATGTACACTTGGCAAAGATAATAAACGTTATTGCACTTACCCTCCACCACCAGCACCAGTAAGTTTGGCAGAAAGACTATAACGAGAACAAATATCGCGAATGTTGTCGAGCTCCTTGTGCGTTACATTGAGCTTTGTTAGAAGCTGATTGTTTTCAGAGAATAGCTCGCTGAGTGGAAGAAATCTGGACGGTAATGATTGATCTTCCAGAATCTGCAAAATCAATTTGTATCAATCAAAAGATTAGCTCGTTGATACGCTTGTCGTTTGAAACAGGCCCACTGAATTGGAAATTAAAATCCGTTTACCTTCGACACTGCCTCCACCACGTTCTCTATTTTATCGAAAATGTCCTGGACTCCAGAAGGATCTTCAGTTTTCTGTTGCAGCACTTTCTGTACCATCGCCGCTGTGCTGCGTGATACACACGAATCGATAATTAGAATGTTCAAGGCTCGCACAGACTTTATCGAACTTGGTTTCTGGTTTCGGTAAAATTTCACCAAGCCACCGAAAGTGCAAATGTGATTGTCCAGCCCGGACGGATTGCCATGCATAATTTTCTCCGAACAAAATGCCCAGTCAGATATTATCGCTCTAATCGCAGAGTGTTCATCCTCTGCCATGCAATTGAATTGGTTGATAAAATCAGGTGAATTACGAGATCTGCCGTTAAAGATTGTTTAATTTCAGAATGTTTCTCACCCAAATCAAACCACTTACTTTGCATAAAAGTAAAAACATCCAGCCAAACAAACTCCGTAAGAGGCCGAGCTTCCCAATCCAGCACCAGTGGTAATACCGGATTTCATAGCAATTTCAAATCCCTCATTGATTTTCGAACATTCGTTACTTATCAGTATACCGCACAGGATGTAGAACAAGGCACTCAATGTGTTGATGTGATCGGACACGTTAAAATCTCCATGGAATTTTGTGTTCAATACGAACTTCTTAATTGTGTCCAGGAAGTCATTGTGGTTTAAATTGCTCGGCAGGTTTTGATCTTTGTAAATGGGGAAAGTCAAGGCAAGCAGTGAGTTCAGGTCTTGTAAATCACATTCGAGAGTATGTTGCAAAATATCCAATTTGATTGTGATAGAAGACGAGGCATTAGTCTAAAAAAGAAGCAAATGAAAATGAAGTAAGTTCACTCAGTTGACCATAGTGAGAAGTTACGGCCACTCAAAAAATAGACTTACATGCAGCTCGGCGCATATTGTAACTGAATCAACCGATGACCAATTATCTCTCTAACACACTAACTGACACAGTTTATTAATGTAACGCTTGATTTCCATGTACCAAAAAAGTACTTCGTGTGAGAGACAAAATTGAATTTTTTCTCACACAGAGTACTTTCTGTTGACTGGAAATCATACTTAAAGCTCTAAGTCTGTTCTATTTCCCCGACAAAATTTAACCCTGATAATTTCCAAGGAAATTAGTTCTATACTAGGGGGACGTGATATCAAATAGGATTCAATAATTCTTCATACCATCACTTACACGATCGAATCGTCGTCTCTAAAAGCGTCCCTCGTGTACCTCGCTTCAGTTTCAGCAATTACTTCCGAGTGTTTGCTCACGCCCCTAATTCACAACTATAAGCTCTCTTTATACCACTCTTTGCAGCTAACACTTCAGAGCTACGTTTAGTTTACCAAAACTGTTCAACTGCCAATATTTTAGCAAAACATTAAATCCTGCAAAGTGATCCTCGAACGCTTGCTAATTGATTAAGTTGATGTTTGCAAAGACAAATGCGGTATCAGGACAGTTCATAACTAGAGCGTCTTGCGCATAATTCCTACATTTTTTATCACTGGCCGTAACTGTCTCATCTAATTCTGTGTTACCTGCAAAGTCAAGACATTTCTCAGACCAATTGTGCCCGCAATAGCCGGCTTTCCATACACAACTGAGTGCTCGCCGTTCAAGATAACTTTTCCCGGAGCGGAAACGGCAAATTTCAATTTCTTATCCATGTTACGATGTTACCGTTTAGCGATTAAAAAACAACAAAACTGAAAACTTTTACGGCTAATTATTCCAGGAAATGAAAAGTACAAAGCGGAAAAATCGTCGAATTAGTTTTATCGATGGAAATTAACTATTTTTTCTCGTTGGCCCACTGTTCTGGAGTAAATGTTTTCTGCGAAAATGCGTGAATCGTTTTAAGTTCTTCGGCTAGAGCAGCATTGACGAGTCTAAAAAAAGAAAATTAAAATTGATTTTAAAAATTCCAAAATTAAGATTCCAAAAATATCTGTTTTTTGATTAAAAATTACCTGTGTCTCTGCAGCAGGCCCTTGCCGGCAAATTGTTCGGATACGATGATTGTACTAAATTTCCCACCGCATCCGTCAGATTCATCAACTACTTCCTGAAAAGAATTAGAAGAAATTGTTACATTTATGTTCGTAAAATGGCTTGAAATCAATAAAGCAATACATGTGGATATGGCTAGCTAATAAGTCGAGCAGACACAAAGCTAAATTATATAGAGGGGGAACAGCTCCGAGGTCCGAAAAAGTCACGGAAAATACCCGAAAGTCACAGCTATACCAGTAAGTCGCGGATTTATCGGACAGTCACGGAAAATACTGGAAAGTCTTGGAATCTCACAAACAGTGACTACAGTCGGCGACTTTGCAATGGTGATGTATTTCGTTCCAGCTGTTTTTCAACTGATCTAATCATACAAGGACAAGCAAGTATGGGTTTATGTCTTTAAACGGTCCTACCATGCTTGTACATTGTTCATCCGTAGTAACAAGCGTTAACACATTTGTTTGTATGAGTGGATCAGCTGAAAAACAGCTTAAACAAAGTTCGTCAGTCACTTGAAAGTCGGCGACTGTAAAGTCGCAAAAAACAACGAAAAGTCAAGCAAAAGTCAGAAAGTCATGATAATTCAGCAAGACCGGAAAATCAAGGATCTATTCAAGAAGTCAGGGGAGTTAAAAGAAGTGACGTTCCTGGCCACGATTTTTCGAAGTAGTTTCCCCATCGAGAAAAGCTAATTGCTTAGCATGTTCGCAGATTTGTTGAACTTTTAGTGTAGTTTTTACGGTGTTATAATGGTAAGAAGTGATGACGTTGAAGTCGATGAAGATACTGCTGCTCGCAAACCACCAACTTCCGTAATTGTTAATGTATTGTACTGAAATTATCAACATTTCTCACACTAATCAACAAGAAATCAAACCACGAAATAACAAGAACAAAAACCAATTTTATTCGCTTCCTCTTCTCCACACCACTTACATCGTAAACAGTTGCTTATAACTAAAACACAAAAAGAAATAGGTGAAATGCGCGCAACAAAATGCCGAAATTAACAATGGAAAAATGTGAGGCAGGTGTACCGGAGGTGGCACCCATACCAAACAAATTAACAAAACAATTTGCCCGCAAAGACTCAAATAGAATAGCCACAACTTTGATTTGTCGAAGAAAGTGGAATGGATCGGTTGAATTCGCGCCAGTCTTAGCACATCAATTTTATACTCGGTAATTTTCTCCTTCCGATGACTAGGTATTTCGGTCAGTAGTTTTATCAGTAGCAGGTAGAACGCATTTAAGGCGATAAAAGCCAATAGTAGACCGTCCCGCACTAACAGCGGAAGCATACTGAATGTTGCGACCTGCAAAAACCAGAGACACAGCAACGGATCCAATGGAAAGTATAAAGTAATGGGAAGTGTCGCCAATAGAATCGATTTCTCGTGCACCTAAAAGAAATTACAAGAGAGATCAGCAATAATGATGGAAGCCATGGACGCTGGATGACTCACTTGAAACGAAAATAAGAAGAACGCCAGCGAGCTATTGACAAGGCTTAGCAAAAATGTCTTCTGATTTGGCTGGCGGAACAGATGAACTAAACTCGGTAAAAGCGATGCCAATGTGCATGTCAAACATATAACAGCCATTTGATCGTTGGAAAACCTTTCTCTAAAACACAAATAAAATTTCATGAAAGTGGATGAACTGCCAATGGATTTGACTCAATTATACCTCAGTGGTAACGCCACATTGACTATGCACCACACATTCGACACTTTATCTTCGAATACACCGCGAGCCAAGGGAAAAATGCGATGCAAAACTTGAAGGGCGGACTGTTTTGATCCGAGCCAGGGTAGCCATAGAACAGCGAAAGTTAGAAGAACAACAACACCGAGCTTTGTTAGGCGTTTCAATCCATCAACGAAACCCATTCTAATAAATAGATCAAAACATCAATGAAAGGTGGATGGAATGGCGGCGAAACCAGTGTACTAACTTCTTCGACGGATACTTGAAACAGCTGGCCAGTAAATACACGAAAAACGGAAGTGCATGATAAAGTTCCATTTGTTTGTAGTTCAGCGACAATGTGAAAAAAATCGCCCCAACAATATTTTGATTCCGTAGCACAAATACGATGGCCATAACTGCCAATCCGAGTGAAATGTTGTTGTATTGAAAATGTCCATTATCGATGAGTATTTGGCCTGGATATAACACCGCCACTGCCACATACAAATTGTCGATCCTTTCGTCACCTTTGAACCAATTCTTACTGCTAATCATTCGACAACAAATTAAAATTGCTGGTAGATACAGCAACAGGTCGGCAATCAACACTGTACTCCTCATGAAATGTTTATGAGAGTCGTCTGTCAATCCTCTGGATTCATGCAATTCAACAAATTTCGGATTGATGTATTGTGCAACACGTCCAACAATGTACGTATGATAGGCTGTTAGTGGAGGATAATCCAGTCCCCAGTACATCAAATCGTTGTCGGTCGTATTTGTGTACCAATCCGCAATGGGCAAATTAACAACAATTTCCTGCCAGTGTCGCTGTGCTTCGAAGTCACCAAACATCGGTGGTGTATTTTCACCCGAATACGGATGCAACGATACTATGGAGCGAATTAGCATGGCTGTTGAAACAGCAAGCACCACTTTCGCGATCATGATTTAAAATTGATTTCGATTTTCAACGGAAAATAATGAAAATTCACTGCATTTCACTTCGAACACCAACGTTTCAGACTCGGTAAAAAACACAAAATGGAAGGCACAACTCTCTTGTCATCAACAAATCTAACACAAAATATCACTTACCACGTGTACAGCATTGAGTTTTTCTATCAACTTCTCTTTCAAATACTGTTCAGTATAGGAAGTCATGTCTACAATGTAATCGAATTTGCTGAAGAATTTATTGAAATCAAAAAATAACTCACTTTGATAATGTTAAAACAATTCCAATGAGAAAGGCGATAAGACTTTTTTGTTGAGTCGAACGTTTTGTTTACAGTGACAGTGATGACAGATTTGTGACGTTTATGAATGGTGCTGCCGTAAGTATTGTTGAAACAGTGCTGCATTCAGGGAATTCCGAATAGACTGTTATCATGAGATATAAGGAAATATAAAGTTGGTTGAACGATATTCTGTTATAATAACATGTGTGGCTTGAACCCTTATAACAGAACATTGTTTGATATTTTTTTGACTTGGGGCTTCGTCAAAAATTCATTTGAAAATATGCAATGACAAATACCTCAAGGCAAGTAATTAATAACTAGTCTCCGGAAGTCTCACTCTGATCATAACAGTCTATAACGTTGGGTTGGTAAGTTTAGCTCTTTGTCTTTCGATTCCATTTACAAAGCATTCATTTTTTGGGTCTGAGACAGCAAAATGTAGAAACAGCTTATCGATACCTAAGTAACATAGAGAGATTCTTTTGAAAAACAGCCTACCGAAATCGGACGCTTTTTCTAGTGGAATTCTAGTGGACCTAGAAAGGACTTCAAAATTAGAAGCCAAAACTACTTTCAAAAAAATTCTTCGAAGCTTGTGTGGCTGGTGAAAGGTGATCAAAATCCGAAAACTTGCACTTTTCTTACAAAAATTTCTCCAGTTACACGAGTCGTACAGGGTCGTGTGGGGTGTCATTAGAAAGCACGGCAGAGTAAAATAAACCAGGCAGGAGCGGTTCATTTTCGAAACGTCAAATAAGGGACCTAATACACGGGATGAAAATGAACTCAAATGAACACTGACATAAATTGAAAAATTTTATTCGCAAAAAATTCAGGTCCCGAGTCAAATCAGCGCTCCTGCCTGGTTAACTTTACTCTGTCGTGTTAGAGAGGTAATCACATGTACTATTGAGCCGAATAGAGACTCATTGAGTTTAAAATTCATGCACACTGAAATATGTGCAGTTGAAGAAACTCGATGTACACAAAACGTACATGGTCGTGTTCAAATGATACCCCACAAGACCATGTTACTTTTGTGTACCTCGAGAAATTTCAGTAAGAACAGTGTAAGTCTTCGGTTGAAAACTTCAACTGCACATATTTCAGTGTGGATGAATTTTAAAACCAATAAGCATAGAGGTAGACTATCAGTAGATGAAAAATTTCTAAGTAAACTTTGGTAAACTTTCAAACGCTTGTTCAATCGAAAGTTTTACTGTCGCTGTCTTGGGAAGGGATCAGTGGAAACAACTGATGATGGGTAGATCACGCTATCATCAGACCGCCCCTGAATCCTGAGGTCGAAATAGCTTTGTCGCCTTTGTTAAAGTCACTTAACGTGAGCCATGAGTGGGCAGGGAAGAGCAAAAGCTCTGTTTGTTCTGCTTTCTTTTATAATTTTCGTTGTATTTTAGCAATTTATCTATAGGCATTTCAGCTGGGGATATTTTTAGTGATCCCAAACGTCCTGTGTAAGGACGCAACGTTTGATCTACACAGGATATTCAATCAATGATTGAATGAATTGTCTGTCTTTATCCCCTTAGTACGAATGACAAAGAATAAGTCCCTATTCGGCTCAATAGTACGTGTTATTACCTTTCTAATGACACCCCACATGAGACCGTGAATCACCGCTACTGTCAGCAACGAATTCGAATTCAGAAAATTCGTCAAAATTTTGAAGTTCTAGAACTGGAAAGCACTTCAATATATCAAAATTTGACTGAGAAGCCCAAAAAACAGTCGAATGTCCTCAAAATCCTAGAATTCTACAGGTGGATTTAATTTGTCTTTAATGGTATACTAACACGTAGACATGATTAGAATGGCAAATACCATGCCTTTCCGGCCGATACCAATTAAAGGAAAAGGGCTCGAGAAAAGGTAATGGAAATTGCTTGACTAGATGAGGTAGAACAAATCGAGTGAATAATGTTCTGTACACTTGTACCGCTTGGTCTTATAGGTGGTGCCTTCTGTATAAATCGATATGTTTTCAGACTATCGTTATTATCCCAATTCTACTATTTGTAACTTTCAACGTCTACACAGCGCATATGTTGTCAAATTCCAGCGCAAAAAAAATCATGAAGATGCAAGAAATAGTGTTGCTGAAGTAAACCCAGCCAACGAAAGATCGTGTTTTTTATGTAAATACATCTCCGCCATCAGGTTTGGTACTCATACATATTAATCTGCTTTCGAGGACCGGCAGAGTCACTTGATAAAAGTTGTATTTGGGTAGTAACAATCACGCTAAGAATTTTGGGCGAAACAAACATAAGAACGGGTTCATTATCTTCAAAAACCATTTTAATAAGAAAATATCACAAACAGCAAGAGAGATCTGTTTTCAAACATTTCTCCTTCTTATCATTTCAAATGTTAAACTAATAGCCTCTATTTGGTATAGTAATTCTACACGATCAAACGTGTTCCAACACAAGTTGTATTTTTTCCTCCGAACTAATAAATCCCCCGTGTGCAACATTATCCATCATTAACGTTTTCAATCGGTTCCACGAATTTTGACTACAAAATTTGTCCAAATAACTTTTGATGGCATACGAATCGATGATCCAATCGTATTGTGAAAAGTATACATGACTTTCGCAAGCCAAATCATCTGGGAATAGTATGTTCTGAAGCCACCAAAAATGACGGAATAATGTGGACGCGACCAGTAGATCTTTGGCAACAAAATATTGTGCAAGACGATGAATCGGTCCGATCGGATTGGGATTGTAGAGGAAATTACGAATCAAATCTGGTTCCCATAGGGCAAAACACACTGGATCCACCAGATTCACCTTATGGATATAAGCCGGTCTTGATTTGATTACCCAAGCTGTGATAATCGAACCGTACGAATGACCCAACCAGGAACAGGCTCCTAATTCGTGTTTCTTGAAAATATTGTCGATAGCTTCCAATGTTTGTGGTAACGACGGTATCTGATGGACTAGCTTTAAGCTGATGTGAGGTAGATCCAGCACGACTATAGTACGATCAGGATCTTTGTTTCTGATGGCGTTTATCACCTTCAAGTACATTGTCACACCAATACCAATACCATAAACCAAAAACACCGGAGGTTTGGTCGAGGGTTTTCGAGAAGATTTTGACTTGTTACCATTGTAAATCCAATAGGAAAGTGTGGAACGTGGCTGACAATTGTAATGTACAAATCCAATGAAATATAAAAATATCAGCCCGTACAGTTGCATCAACGAAATGACCTTTGGAAGATAAGAAAATTTTGAATTTTTAACATGTTCCCATGACATGATGGTCTGCATCTGAATACACACATACCATATATGCGATCAGTGGCTTGTGTTGAAACACTATCGGATCCAAATTAAGCCGCATGAATTCCAATGGTTTTCGGCTCTCGGTATCCTCGTTTCGCAGCGCAGCAGCGCTGGGATCCTGCTTTAAGCATATCTCCATAATAGCATGTAATTCATGCACTTCGTTGCGCGTTAAATTGAATTTCAATTTATTGAAAAATGCCCACGACAGCCAATCCTCGAAATGTTCCAGATAAATATCATCTTCAGAATTCAATTCATCACGCTTGTGGAACCACTTGGCTAATGATTTGAAAACAGTTGGATTGTGGTCGAGTACGCGCTGAAGATAAAACACTCTCTTCGCCCAAGTCAGTTCTAATGTCGATGAGGTGCGTGAGAATAGCCTCTTTACATACAGACAATGTAAATAAAATCCAATTTCAAACAACGACCAAATGGTAGCGGTCACCAGTAACCATTGTTGCGAAGTCCAAATTTGTGCGGTAAGTTGATAGTATTTTTGGTAATTGTAGGCCAGGTAGGCGAAAGTGACGAAAGCCGCTGGCGTGAATGAACTGACCACTATTTTAATTAGGGTTGTTAAAACGATGGCAGATATTCGATGGGATTTGGTAGAATACCGGTCCGTCGGTTCTATAAGCGTTCCGAGAAGTTTCAACACCATTGTTCTGTTACGTTGTGAATGAACACATTTAATTTCAAATGTTTTTGACTATTTTACCAATTCACTGAGATTGGAAAACACGGTTCGTTATCGTAAATTAAGTTAATCTTTTCGGTAATAACAGCGATTCCTTGTAATCACAATAACATCACTCCACACGGTTCAATGTTTAATTTATAACATAACTCATAATTTCGTGGGTTTGACTAGCGTTGGAGAATTCCGTTTGACTTAAATACAACAAACTACATATCTTGCTATCTTCTACATTACGAAACAAAAGATTGCAACGCCAGAACGTATATATAGAAGTGACAAATTAGGAAGATCGAAGTGCAAAGTTTGTAAATAAATAAATCGTACGATAGAGAGATGTAAACAGTGTGTATGCATGTAGACGAGATTCCGATAAAAAACTTGAGAGTAGTTTGTCGTGGAGGGTGCGGGAAATGCTTTTGAAAAGGCAATGAGCCTGTTATAGATAGTCAATAACGCAAAATGCAGTGGGACCTCTCTATCTTCTTCACTTACGTAAAATTCAATATTATTTTTTTTCGCAATTCCGGTCCATAATCATCACCTTTCCATGCATCCATTTAATGTCGTTTTGAAGGTATTTATTTCACTGTATTCCCGGACACAGTGCAATATGAACTTTTTTTCGCACGCTAAAGAACGAAGGCTAAATTTTTATAAATAAAAATCTTGCATTGACCAGAAGTCGAACCCCCGACACCAAAAGGCTTTTGAACCATTCGGCTATAGAGTCACACAATTATACCTAACGTATTGTTGAAGCGTATATACTAAGCATTGACCACTCGATTTCATTCAACGCGTCTTTTACATCACATTGCATGTGTATTATAATGCAGCCTTCTTATTCGTTCAAATGAATTTCTGTATACACAAGAATTTTAGAACAAAATGTAGACATGTTTTGCGTTTTGGTACGTTGTATCTACCACGGTAGGTATGCCGGTATTTTTTCGCACACGACGCCTTATCGACCTCGGTTTCGCCTCGGATCGACAATCGACATCTAGTACGAAAAAATACCTTCATACCTTACCTACCTTGGTAGATAAATAACTATGATTCGCTATGATTTTTCTCTGTGATATCTTTATAGTTTTATGGTCGTTTTGAAGTTTAACTTTATTTGCCTTTTTTGACGAATCTCTCTTAGAGAATTTTGCCTGTTGAATTAAGATTATTTGTTTTTTTTTTTACTTTTACTTTTGATTGTACTTTTTGCATGAATTTTGGGTCGTATCCCACGCACGCTTGTATAAGGGATGATAATAAACGGATTTATTAAAAAAAAAAATGATGTAATTTAAGTTGATTGTCTCAGTAACTTTTGTAATATTTTCGGAAAACATTGTAAGAATCTGCAATGTAAGCTTCTAATAAGGTAACACACAGTCATAGTCAAATGGCGGTCTCTTCTCGAATTAGTGTCAAATTAAATGTTAATTTCCTACCCGAAAAAGTATATATTTCGAACTTTGGGGTTAGCTGGACATTGACAATGATTCGGTGGTGGAGAATATCGCTACTAAAAAATAGTTTCCTAGCGAATCAGTCAAATTTAGAACTAAAAAATATGAATCCCTTATCTACATTGGCGACACAGCCTCTGCTACCACTACGGCTTATTTCACTTCAATTTTGAAATTCGTACTTTTTGTCATTTCCCGCACCTTCTTTTCTACTCTCTCGTTCCGATGACGGTTTGTGTCAAAGTACGTTTTTGTAGCACAATATTACAGCGGCTAGCACAAACAGCGACATGAGTTCAATATAAGCGGGTAGAATTCAAAATGTGACAAAATTAGATTTTGTTGGATTCCATGAATGTAATTGAATGTAGCCAACGGGCTATGTCTCAATTAATGTTTGATCATAGTGAACGATTCACTCTGTGTGTAAGTCCATAAAGCCCATTTTTCCAAACGTGCGAGTTTTCCTTCGGTTTTCCTTCGAGAAAGAAGCAGAATACGCTGAAGAATATTTTACGTAGAATTTGATCTGAAAATTACGTAAGGTTGATGGTCGTAATAGAACTTACTGCGATTTTGGAATTTGATATTGGAAATGGACTCAAAGTTCAGAATTCAGCGGATGGCAATTGAATCACTTTAATGGAAGTTATTTAAATGTTCGTGGAAAACTCATTTGGAAGTGAAGAAGCTAGATCGTGAATTTTGGTTTCAAATATGGATCGGATGCGATAGAGTTGAACGTAGAATTTGGACAAACGGAAATGGGAAATGGAAATGGGAAATGGAATATGGAAGCAAAGAGAATGCGGAAGAAAATGAATTTGGTTTTTAAGACGACAAATAATATCAGAGGGGTTCTTTTTGTTGTTATTTTCAGCTTTTCAATAAAGGGCGAATATCTGAGTTTTCAAAACGGAAAACTAAGATTTTTAACCTTGATGATATTTGTGTGGATACAGTTCCTTGTTTTTTGCTTGTGTCTATTTCAAAAGCGATATGCTAACTCACATCTTTTGCTTCGTTGAAGATGAAGGCAAATTTTAATAACACAATCATAAAAATTGATCGTAAAATTATTATATTCAAAATGCAAACAACATCCAGATAAATCGAATTTACACAAACGCACGTATAAACGTGCTGTGCAAACACAGATATTCATTTTTTTAGTTACCAATCAAATCAATCATGTTTGTTTTGCCTGTAATTTACATTTGATACACTAGAGCGCATCCCTCGCCTCGTCGAAAAATATAACAAATGTAGACGCTAAATAACTGAGTGCACAATTTGCACAATTCATTTAAAAATGTCGAGCAAATATCAGAAAAAAATTGAAATGCATATAACAGCTTACATTGAGAGACATATAAATCACATATCGTCGGAGCCAAAGATACATATAATGCAGTTATAAAAGTAATGGCACAGTTAAATTGGCATATCACATACAGGAGGTTTCAGTTACGCCTCGACAGTTTGTTAAGTAAAATTGTGAAATGCATCAACTGCAGCAGGTTGATTTTTATTTTGTAATTAAAATAATGAAATGCACACACAGTGTGCAATGCATTAGACAGGTGTCTAAGCGATTACCATTTCTAATTGTAAAATTATGAGTTCAAATCGATAATCCCATTTGCAATCGCTAATGCTTAATTGAATTAAGACATTTGTTTTATAGCGCCAAGTATAATTACTTCTTAAAATTCTTATTTATATTTTAAATTGGATTATACTTTGCTTAGTACACACTCTGGGTGTAAGTATTTGAAACATATAATTTCAAATAGGAAATCATGTTTTTAGATTTTAAATTTTATGGAGGAACACGAACTTGAACAAGGGATTTATAACAGAGTTTTTGTGACCAGTCGTCGTAAGACTTTTAAATGTAGAAGTAGAGACACCTAGAATCATCTAGTTATAACACATATAGTTTCATCTGAAATGCGCATAGAAAACTTTCCCACGTACTGTACTTTACGTGATTAGGCAATGTAAATACATATTTCATATGAGTGAAGCACCATTTACATTACCGTAACACGTAAAGTTTAAAAAATGGCTCAATCGCCTTTTTTCGTGATTTTAAGATTTCAATTTGTAGAATGGTTCCAGTTTTTGGGAGCCAGTTTCATTCTATTGCAAGATATATTCGAATTATTCAAAAATACATGCTGGAAAACATTTTCTCTTATTTTCCTAAATTTGTCTTGATTTTCCGATGATTTCCTAGATTTTTCTTCATTTCAGAAAATGTTTTTTTGGACATTTGTGAAAATATACTTCTAAAAGTAGTCCCTGCAAAATTGTCAATTTAAATGTATGTATTTATTGTAGCTCGCATTTACCCCAAAAGAAGGCACGAGCGAAGCGAGCGCGTTTTTTTTAAATAGTCGGACATCTGCACACCACGCATTTCAACGGAAAATGATTGAACTGATGATGTACTTTTTTTTCTTAGCGCCATTCATCGAATATTTTACAGAGTGAATAACTAGAAACATGTACAGGCCCTGAGCATCCAATGTTATAAGTGGGGAATAAATATACTTGAAATATACTTGAAATACTTTGATCGATGGAAGTAATAGACCCGATAATAATACTGGTAACATTCTTGCCGTCTGTAACAGGTTAAAAGTCATGCGTACTTAGCTGAAATTATAGCCTACTTTCGTGCGTTTCGTATTTCATTTTCTGTGATATGTTTTTACAAAAATCCCTTTTCAAAAAAAGCAGAAATTAGATTTCAAGAAAAAATTGAGTTGATTGTGTCAGTGTGGGCATTGACCGAGCCATTGACTGACTGGTACTATTAGATGAATAAGATACCGACAATGAAAATAGTTACAAGTTAAGTGGGTCCAAGACATATAAGACATAGTATACTTCCTTTAACATGCAAATCATAAATCATTGTAATTTAATTTAGCTTGATGTTATACACAAATAAATTTTAATTATGCATATTAATTCTAATATCATTCATTAAAAAGAAATAAATAAAAATAAATGTACAGAAAAAAGACATAAGACTAACGCTTCAAAGCGGTTTTCTATCTATATAACGAATGTATTATAAATTTATTAATTTATTTACAACATTCAGAGTGGCTACCAGCTAATTGTGACAGACACTTTATTGGCCGATTAAGATGTTCGGGTTTCCTTTTCTTATTTTTCAACATATATCTTTTGTACATTGTAACAAACTTCTTATTATACGAATTTATTATGAATTAATGATATTAAACATGAAAAACGTGAATTCTTTTTTTGATATTTCTTATAAATGTGATTGGTGTCATGTTGTGAAAGTGTAATTCCATTTTGGATCATGTCAAGTCAGACTTAATGATAACGTCAAGATATTTTCAAATATTACATTAAAATATCAAATCGAAATTAGATCGGCGATGTAATTTACCGCGAATGAAACAGTTGAATCAAACAAAAACTCAAGGGAATTTGTTGATTTTTTTTTTCAACGACAGGCTTCGCTTGTCTGAAAGTACGATATGCAAAAAATTGGTAAAACGATCTGGGCATTGGCCGGCTATGTCAACTGCCTACAGTTCATGTGGTCTAATATAGCAAAATTAATGGTCAAATCAGTGATATATAATAGATAATATCAAACACTAGGGGAACTTTGAGCTGAAGAGGTAATATATTGTGATAAAACCGGAATTTTACCAGAAACACGAGTCTGGCTTTTTCCTTTGCCAACTTTTCCCATTGCTTTCTGATGCGTCTTCGATTGATGTTTTTACCGTGCGTTGAGGTCGTCACCAAACCCTGCGATACAAAAATCTAGATAACTTATATTGTGTTTAATTATACATTGATCGAATTATAATAATAATAATAATAGCTCAATTAACAAGCAGTAAAGAGAAAAGAGAGAGCAAAAAGAAAACTTATCAAATCAAAGTCACACTTCACTCATCAAAACTGATACATACTCTTCACAAGCCTTTTGCACTGACTAAGCATTGAATTGAAAACATCATTGGACTTAAAATAAATGTGATGGTGATGCTGTAAACGGTAGATTGGCGAGTTTAGTTGTACATTGGATGAAGGTGTTGATAGGTGAAAGAGATGGTGGACATTTTGTCGAGTAAACCGTTGGGGTTGATGAATTGAGATTCGTGACGACAGGTTGGTAACAATCTTACTATGAATTAGCTTGTACAGAACCAAGTCGTCCATTTTTAGTCTCCTGGTCTCAAGGGTTTTCATTTTGAGTCGTTTAAGCCTAGCCGGATAGTCTGGGTTGACCCAGTTGAACTTGTAGTGGAGCATCCGCGTAAATTTCCGTTGTACCTTTTCCAATTGTTCCTTGTACTTGTCATAGCGCGGATTCCACACAGCACAACAATATTCCGAGAAATATTTATGTTTATGTTACAGACCTGTTACAGACGGCTGTTATCGACAACACCAGTAATAATAAACGACAAGTTTTGACTAATGAGGTCTTATATATAGCAAAAAGAATGTTCAAAACAAATGAAGTAAAAGATTTCTTAAATCAATTTCTGAAAATCTTCCATCAAATGAAGTAGTAGATAGTAACACTGGTAATGTGTCCCGTCTGTGACAGGTTAAAATGTTAAAATTGAATTATAATAAGTCCGGTGGAATAAAAGACGATTCTATTGGCTGTGCTATTTTAACACTAAAAAAAGTTAATTATTGCCCTTCTATTTTCTATTAATTATTATTATTTTCTAATAGCAAAACTACGTAAATGATAGCTCTTTTTTCGGGCTGGTAACTTTTAATAACTTTTCCGATTATCTGTTCACACCCCACAAGGCATAATGTGAAAACTTTTCTGCGAAACTTGGTCAAATTAAGACACTTTCGAAAGACTTACAAAAAATTAAAAACGAAAAAACCAATCGCCGGCAGCAGCAATAAAGATATAAAATCAGTATTCTTGTTGTGAGTACTTCACTTATTAAAATGACCACACGCACGATTTTACAAGCAATAATTTACTAATCAAAAATCTATTGATTTATTGTCTTGTCACTTGAGTCAGATGTGACAATATTAAATGTTTATGCAGACCATTAGATTGAATAAAATGCGAATAATTTACCATACTCCATAGTGAATATCAAGCAAAGTATTTTGACTTTGCAATTATGTTCAAACTTCGATTCGTTTTCATTCCTTTTTTTATTATCAATATTCACATCGTTCGTCGTTGTACTATTATATAAACAAACGCCAAAGTCAAAACAAACGAGATACCTCTCTATATATATAAACGAGGTTGTTGCATCTGAATATCCAACATCCACATGCTTAAAGATTGGCGCTAAATGTGTGGATGGGAATTATTATGGGTGGTATATTTATATCGGCTCGATCAATCTTGAAATTTAAAAAGCAATAAATCATATTTCGACTGATTTTCAATATTTTTAACAACGACGGCTTTTTATAGCCGAGATAAAAAGTATTTTGAGAAGAAGTCAAAATCTATCATTCAATTTTGTATATCACAAAATTTAATAATACCCGACGAACACGACCTGTACCTTCTGAATTACAGTTTACCAAATTAGAAATACGAGCAAATTGCTTTTACATGCTTCATGCGTCTAAAACCGTTGTTTTTCATGTTTCAAGCACTTCTTTCGACATCCTTAACATGTAAAATCCATTACATAACTCGGGATAAAAGATGAAAAGTCTCATTTTCGTGTGTTTATTGACCTCGGCTTCGCCTCGGATCAACAAAATTTACACTAAAACTCTACTTTCCATCTTTTTATCCCTAGTCATGTAAAATAGTATTAGTCTGGCTTTGTTTATTTCGTTTATTTTCTTTAATTTGAAGCTGTGCCATTGTTTAGAAAAAATATTTGTGGATTGACGTCCTTCGTAGAAATGAAGAAGGATAAGTTTAATGTTAAACCGAACTTCGACAAAGGTATGGATCGAAGTGTATGTATAAGTGACTTACTTTGTATCAAATGTTATCTCCTCATCTATTTGCTGAGCGAGATGAATATGTTTCACCATTCACTTATGACGATCATATCGTGTCGGCAGTACAATATTTGAATCTGTCACTGATTTTCAGCAAATTGACACAAAATCTTTTACTTCATTAGTTTAAACGATGATTTTTCTATGTAAGATCACGGATCAGATTAACACATTGCAGAATAATGCGCATGCTGGAACTTTAGACACCCTGGAAAGTAGTAAAGAAGTCGAGGGCTACCTCCAAATAAAATTTAAAAAATCTAAAATTTAATTTTTGATTTTTAGACATTTATTTGGAGGTATTGTTCGACTCCAGGGTTTCCAGGGTGCCTAAAGTCGACAAGTCACAGTAACCGGCAAAGTGTTAAACAGAGATATTCGTTTATTTTGCCCTCCCTGTCGATAACAGATCACATTGCCTCAAAAAACTTCGATCGGGTACCAATTCCAGTAGGTCCGTTCAATTTATATTTATTAACACATAAATGCAGCTGAGATACCGGAGATTCAAAGGGAAACAATTTTCAGATTGTTACAATATTTTTTGATGAAGAAAAAGATTCAATAATTTGAGAAAGGGCAATAGCCGAAAATAATGATAATATCTGTGGTAATTTATACCATTAATTCTACGATATTTCACAAGGCCTTGATAATTTTTATATGATTAACAGTAGAATGAGTAGTTTGTATGGCGATGCCGCTGAATCACGAAAATCTTGTTATACAATTTACACAGCTATACGTGTTATGTTTCACTTAGATGCGGCTTGAGAATAGATGGTACACATTTTTGTACAGTCAAACTTTCAATATGAACTTGTTTGCCATTTTTATTTTAAGTTTCATTAAAAACTTTCAAACCAATTTTGACTCCATCGATTGTGTTCATTCATTTTTCTTTCTTCCTTTTATCATTTAAGACGTAAAACTTTGCAATAAAAAAATATTGGCTGGTGACATATATTTTTAAACAGATGAAGTCAATTTCGGAAACTATTTTTTTATGAGTTGAAGGACGTGTGGCATATCTATATATAATGCGCTGTATACGTTATAGGGGTAAATGGTTTTATTTGTTTTTCGAAAGAAAGTTAGTTCTGATTTGGGGAAGAAAACACAATTTTAATAAAATGTGGCAGTATGGGAAGTACAATATTGTGCTCGTGTATTGTATGCATCAAGCGTCTGATTTCGTATTATTTGTGAAAAAGCTGTTTCATTTAATAAGAAATAAAAGGAAAATAGGGAGACATTTGAACATGTACCACCTTGAAACATTCTAAACTGGTACACATAACATCTATCGGTTCATTTTACCATTAATTAACGATTTAAACGTTTCAGACGTAAACATAATTAATTGGAAAATAGCTTTGTGCATTTCAGATTTCATTTTGCATAAGACTTTAACACTCCTTTTGAAAATGATTTGTGGCTTTGTATCGCTCCGAATGAGGTCATCGCTGCACATCAAATTATTCTAAACCTGCGGTATTATGGGATGTAACATGTTTCGGAATGGCTACTGTTACATAAATTCACAATTCATACCAATAACAATACTGTCATTACTGGTATAGATAAACCGCAATTTAAAATAATTATTTGATAAATACAATGAATAGTGGGGATGTAAGCCGTAGATGACATTAAGATATGAGATATGAATGGAAAATACTATACATACTGTAAATACGGCAATGAATTATGGGCTTTATTCGAGTGTAGAGATTTAGCTTGTTCGTTGGAATGGAATCTAGACAGACTACTTCATTTGTATACCTTACACTAGAAGTGGGCCAAAATGTGGAGCAGAAGTCAGAAATTTGTCGTGTTCTTTGTGTTAAAAAAATCGGGACTCGGGCCGGGCATACAGATTCGGTCTGAGTAACTAAGCGAAAAAGTAAAATTGTTGCTAACAAATTATTTGAAAAAAAAAGGGGAAAGTATAATTCAAAATCGTGTAGGTGAGCGTACCAATACTCGGACAAGAATGAGTCCTCGAACACCTATTATTTTCTCATTCATAAAAAAAGTTTATGAATGAAAGAACAATAGGTGTACAGTGACTCATTCTTGTCCGAGGATTGGTACACTCACCCTACCAGTGGCAAGTTTATATCGCAGGAAGAACTATTTTAAACGATTAAACAAAAGTAGTACAACAATATGATATAATGATTATGTGACAAAACATTTGCAGTTTATAGAGCACAAATCGAAATTAATTTATTTTGCATACGATGATGACCGATGACCATTATGACATTGAAAAATATCTATTAAATGCAGACAAAATGAAAGCCTTCCATTCTGTAGATGTATTGAAAATGGGTATTTTGCATGGAAATTTGTATTAGATGTAGATAAAAGTAAAAGGGACATTTTTTATGATTTGGGAGCTAGTTGTGGTTTGTAATTGATTCCATAAGACATTCGTTGAACAAATGAAAATCTAGATTTTTATTTTGTGAATCTTTGTTATTTTTGTTATTTCAGAATGAAATACTAAAATAGAAAATCTAGATTTTCATTTGTTAATCAAATTTTGTGTGGAATCAGCTACAAACGACAATAACTCTTTACCATTTTTCATGACCCATTTAACTATAAAGTCTTGTTTTGAAATATCGTTTATCTTCAATTAGAACTTGGTCACGTGAATCAAATCTTCGTTTAAAGTTTCATCTTCTTCGACCGACCTAATCAGATTTCTTACATTTATTTTCGTAAAATCATAATTCTACTTCATAGTTGCACACACCAAAGTATGTGTTATTTACAATGAATGATGTGAAAGCATTTATCAATTATCTAAATTAATTATGTGCTTAAGGCTTAACAAATTTTCAATATTACTATGAACACGTTGAAACCGGTTAAATTGAATAATGTTAAATACGAAATTGTTTGTAATAATGTCTTACCTAACACAACGCTAACACAACCTATCAGATTTAAGACAAGTAGCCGAACTCGAAGGTGAGGGTCCACAATAGCTCAATGCGTCTTAATAAATTCTTATTAAAAATTGTGAAATTCTGAATGCGATGAGGAAGTAGGTAACTAAAGACATTCAATATGAGTTTCTATTTCTTACAAATCAGATCTTAATCTCTTTAATGTATTATAACCCAGCGCCAATTTTAGTGGCATACCTGTAAGTATTTAATTTATAGAATCCACAAGAGATTAAACCCACCCTTAAGACACTAACAAAAATTTAAATTAGTAAATTTTCCAGTCGAAAGAAACAACAAATAGATTCGCATTCGGATATTCTTCATCCATAATACCAACTTTACTATCAACTTCCACACGCATAACTTTTGAATGAAAATTAGTTCTCTCATCCCCAGGCTCGTATATATATTCGAATCCTTTTATTATTTTTAAAGATCGGAACAGATCACTTTTATCTGATCTGAATCTGAAAAAAGACAATCTGAAATTTTCAGATTCAGTTCAGATTGATTTCAATTTGATCTGATCTGATCTGAAAATTTCAGATAGTCTTTTTTCAGATTCAGATCAGATCAGATTTTTTTTCAGATCGATTTCAGATTTGATCATTAAAACGTGTTCTGAGTTAATTTTACTGATTGAATATCACCGGTTTCAGAGTTAAGAAATTCGAAGTAACTTTATTTCTTGTCTGTACACTTTATTTGTATTTCGCAATGTTTTAGACAAAAAGTTATAAAATGTTCCTAGCTAAATAAAAGCGAATTCAGGAGTATGATTTTAAGGGAATTTCCTGAATTATTTTCGTCAATCTACATGGGCTCTCTCAGTTTTCACGAAATGTTTCGACTGATAATTGTTTGCGAGTTCATAAGAAAACTTTTTTGTTCTGGCACTTCATAAATTTTAATGGTAAAATATTTCGCAAAAATAAGTTTTCTCCATACATTTTCAAAGAGCGCTAGAAAATTAAAAAAAAAATTGTTGCGTACCGTTTGGTTTTTATTTTTCATCGACGAGGAACATTATTTTAAGCAAAAAATTGTTCCACGGTATGCCTCAAAACATTTTTTTTGATCGTTAGTATCAAACACCAAATTGCTTAAAAAATGTGCACTAAGTCAGGAATATAAAAAAACCAAAAAGTTTTGAGGCATACAGTGCAACAAGTTTTTGCTTAGAACATTAGTTCCTCGTCATTTTCATTTTCTGACGCTCCTTGAAAATGTATGGAGGAAACTTATGTTTGTCCAGTATTATAAGAATTTACCGTTAAATTTATGAAGTGAAAGAACAAAATCATTTTCTTATGAACTCACAAACAATTATCCGTCGAAACATTTCGTGTGCATCAACTTTTTATTTAGATCTCATTCAAGCTCAGGGGCCGTTCATAAATTACGTAACGCTAGAGGGGGGAGGGGGGGGTATGAGGCAAGCGTTACGGTTCTCACAAAATTGGGTCAAACTTGACCCTTTTAGCGTTACAGACCCGGGGGGGGGGGTCTGAAAAATGTTGATTTTTGCGTTACGTAATTTATGAACGGCCCCTCACCGTGTGAGCACACATGTCGTACGGACGAGAATCATCAAATGCGGTAACTTTTTAAATAATAGTGATTTTAGAGGGATTTGAAATAATGGTAATACTCGTAGTTAGCGGAAGTGTGGAAAATAAATATAATTCTTAATGCAAACCCGACTAGGAATTTCAATAATATTTTGTGATATTAGTGTCTTGTTTCGATGAAGTTTTTGAGGATTTTTATTTGTAGAAAAAGTATCAACACAATTCAGATGGCTTTCAGTTATCTGAAAAAAAGTTTCAGATTTCAGATCAACTCAGATTCATATCGAATCTGATCTGAAATTTTCAGATTAGTGATTTTCAGATTCAGATCGGATTTGATCTGAAAATTTTCAGATCAATCTGAAAATAATTCAGATCAATCTGATCTGTTCCGAGCTCTAATTATTTTACAGTTTAACAATCGAATCTGAATAAAATTATTTCAAAAGGAAAGATCACATTCATTTTGTGGCGCTGAAATAACAATTATGTACACAAAATGATTCAAATCGTTTGCCTTTCCCTAACAATTCAATCATTTCTTGTAATTGTTTTGCAAATACAACAACGTTAAATAAAACGACAGCGATTAGTGGGAATACGTGGGTTTGTTGTTTGTAATGGGAAACCATATATTAACAATTGTAGTGTGCTTCATCAAGATGAGAGAGAACAGTAATTTATGGAAGAAAGACATTAAAGTAAAAGATCGTATAAGAGATGTGAGATGGTTCGAACAATGTATAAAGTCGCGTGCGAAAACTGTGAAATTATTGTTATAACAGATGTAGTGAAGGCAATTGTAGGCTCTTTATGACGAAGTTTTGCGAAATTTTCGGATAATATTTAGCGTGTAGTCAGTAATAGCTTTGACAGTTACTTTACAACACAATGAAGCGAAGTATTTTGACTGAAAAGTGCAAGAAAAACCGACTATCCATTATCGTACAACAACAATCCGGGAAAATTTGTGGAAGATTGCAGAGTATACTTCTTAGAAACGCCTCATCTGTTATCGACAGAAAATGTGGATAAAAGATGGAACAGTATGGCCTTTGAAAGATAAAGTGCTATTTTGAATGAATTTTTTTGTACAAATTTTAATTGGTCAAAATTTGTATGATACTCAGAGTAGCACTTTCAATACTTTTTTAGAGTACCATTTATGCTTAAAGTGCACCTGAAATCCTGCGAATTCAAGGATATTTTTAAGGCCGTTGCTAATCGCCCGCGCGGGCGAATAGCATCTTATGGACTATTCGCCCGCGCGGGCGAATAGCATTTTATAGACTATTCGCCCGCGCGGGTGAATAGCATTTTATAGACTAATCGCCCGCGCGGGCGAATAGCATCTTATAGACTATTCGCCCGCGCGGGCGAATAGCATTTTATAGACTAATCGCCCGCGCGTGCGAATAGCATTTTATAGACTAATCGCCCGCGCGTGCGAATAGCATTTTATAGACTATTCGCCCGCAAATGACAGTTATTGCGCGATGAACATATAATATACAGTTAGTGAAGATGCTAATTAAGTGTGAAAATAGCGTAGAAATATACAGATCAGATGAAAGAGTTACAAATGAAATGTGAACGAATCAAGAAAAAAGTGGTGTTTGAAAAACTTTTGATTCTAAACTCCAAGGTTAGCATAGTATTGTCAAATTTTGTGGCTCTTTTAAAAGTAAAAAACTTTAGTCTTTCTTTTCGGCCAATGGTTCCGCCTGTTACATTACTTCACACTTTCAGTTTATTGTATTACAATTTCTAAAAGACATCCTTCTATTCGTAAGTTACTTAATGTAAAAGGGAGTAATTTTGTAAACCACGGCATAAGCAACATGTGTCATATTATGTAAAGGGGAGCATAAGCTCCTTCTGTCACATTATGTAAAAGGGAGCATAAGCTCCTTGCGCTTGCGCCACATTATGTAAAAGGGAGCATAGTCTCCTTGCGTCACATTATGTAAAATGGAGCATAGTCTCCTTGCGTCACATTATGTAAAAGGAGGCATAAGCTCCTTGCGTCGCATTTTGTAAAACGAGCATAACACGTAGAGAAATCTTGTGTTTATCACAAAGGTAATTTAGGGATAACAGAGAAAGTCTTTTGTGAAAACGAAACGACCGATGTACGAAGCGAAAGAAAATATAATTATTTTTTCTGCACTTCTTCCTACATTTTTTTTCCTTCAATTTATCGGACTGTGTTGTATGCAGTGGAATATTTGGTTTATTTCAAAGATTTTTTTTTCATTTAAAAATGTTTTACCTTGTAATGGTTTTGAGCCCCCGACCTCATGATCTTCAGTCCACGATCTTACTAATGTTGCTGTTTAGTCATACAAATAGTGACAGCTTATTTCGAACAATTGGTACAGAAGTATTTCTTTTGTTACAAACGTTAATCTTTTGTGACAATCGTCAAACTGAAACTAATTGTTTTCGTAAAGATTGACTAGGATGCGGCCTTTAGTTCAGAATAAAAAGCAGGTAGCTTTTCGATATTCGATCCGAAATTAATTTTCGAAACTTGGAAATTCAACTCATCTCGAAAGTTACAGCGATCTACACCTAAAATAACCGTTGTTATTGTGTTATTGATTTCATCGTTTCTCTTACTTCCCTCATTTCTCCATAACGAAAGTGTGAAGATATGATAGAAATATGAGAAACAATGAAATCATAGCACGACGGTCATTTTAGATGCAGATCACTGTAAAATATCTCGAAATTGTTTGCACAATTAGTCGCACATAAAAATAAAGCGAGAAAGAAGAAGAGAATTCAACTTTTGCTTAAGAAAGTATTGAACCCAAGAAAAATTCCTTCAACATTTTTTTTAAACGCAATCGTTTGGGAAAAACGTTAATTCGCGGTTATCACAAAAGAAAATGGCCAACAGAACTAGTACAAAAGAGAAAATTTTTGTGAGAACAGATTTACCTTTGCTACAAAAGATATTTCTTTGAGGTAAGCGAGAATCGTTTTACACAAAAGAAAAACGTTTCTCACAAAACAAAAACGTTTTTCACAAAAGTAATCGGTTTCGGCTTTTTTCTCCGTGAAGCTCCATGTGTCACATTTTGTAAAAGAGATCGTAAGCACTTTGCATCATATTTTGTAAAAGGAAGAAAACAAAGAAGTTGTTTTTTTACTACGAAAACAACTGTCACCGATAATTTTCTCTAGGCTTTTTTATGCGAATTCGATTCCACGTGTCTAAGCTAAGAAAGCCTTAAAGCATGCGTTAGTAAAATACCTATTTTAAAATAAAAAAAGGAATTTGCGGGCGATTAGTCTATAAAATGCTATTCGCCCGCGCGGGCGATTAGTCTATAATATGCTATTCGCCCGCGCGGGCGAATAGTCACTTCGTATTTTTAACTACGCCGCCTTATAAAAGAGTAATGAAATCAGATGATTTCTTGTAATGAAGTAGGAATCAGGACAAAAAGCCAC